>NW_026057579.1:21560795-21629325 GCF_023721935.1 Panthera uncia | reverse complement strand
CCCCCCCCCCCCCCCCCCCCCCCCCACCGCTGGGACACTGGGTCAGCTTCTGTGAGAAGTCACGAAGACCACGGCCTTCCCCAAAGAGAAGCCCACAGATGCCCCTTGTGGCCTCTTGGAGCTTCTGTGACTGTCCCTGGTGCACAACTATCTCTGCCCCCCACCCCACCACATCCTTCACCCCAAACCTGGTTGGGCTCTGGCTGCACTCCTGGGAACTGCAGAAATTTCCAGAAACCACCTCTGCTGAGACTCACACCCCCACACACACCCCAGTTATCCCAGTCCCAGGCTTTCCAACTTGCTTTTGGATTTCTTCCCCTCCTCCCCGTCCTGCACCCCCTTCCCCTCCTCCACCTCACCCTCCTGCTCCTCCCTCTCCTCCTCCCCTCCTGCT
The DNA here is from genome assembly GCF_023721935.1 of Panthera uncia. NCBI lineage: Eukaryota > Metazoa > Chordata > Mammalia > Carnivora > Felidae > Panthera > Panthera uncia. The sequence goes on along the minus strand of NW_026057579.1, from coordinate 21,628,928 downwards.
CCTCCTTCCCCTCCTCCTCCTTCTCTTCCTTCTCCCACTCCTCCCCTCCTGCTCCTTCTTCTCCTCCTCCTCCTCCTCTCCCCTCCCCCTTCCCCTCCCCCTACTCCCCCTCCCCCTTTCCTCCATCTCCTCCCCCTTTTGCTCTTCCTCTTCCTCCTCCTCCTCCTCTTTCTCTTCCCTCTTCTCCTCCTCCTCCTTCTTCTCCTTCTTCTTGTCCTCCTTCCCCTCCTACCCCTCCTCCCTGTCACCCTCCCCCTCTTCCCCTCTCCCTTCTCCCCCTCCTCCTCCTTCTCCTCCTCCTCCTTCTCCTCCCCCTCCCCTCCCCCTTCTCCTCCCCCTCTCCTCCACCTTCTTGCCCTCTTCCCCCCCTCCTCCCCTTCCCTCTTCTCCCTTTTCCTCCAACTTCCCCCCTCCCTCCTCCTCCTGCTCTTGCTCCTCCTCCTTCTCCTTCTTCTTTTCTGGCTTATTACAACGGCCATGGCCCTGGTAGAAAATTTGGCAAATACAGAAAGGTATAGACAAGAGAATAGAAGTTACCCATGTTCCTGTCACCAAGAATAACACCTCTGCTAACATTTTGTTTTTTTCTCTCCTGCACATATTGCTTTACATATGAGCTTATATTTGTGTCACTTTATGTCCTGCTTTTCTCATTTAACATGATAGTGTAAGCATTTTGCCATCTCATTATGCATTTTAGTAAACATGATTTTTAATGACTATATAATATTCCATCAAGGCAGTAGCTCAGAGACCAATGCAGTGCTAATGTTTGTCTTCAGCCTGGGGTTCATTTTCTCATTAATCTAAATATCTAAATTAGAGAATGAGATCCTGAAACGGAGAGCCTGTCTCCTTCTCACAACAAAGAGGGTCCCAGGGAAGATGCTCCCTGCTCCGAGCTGTCCTCCCATGAGCCTCAGTCCCCACCCCACCCCCCATGCCTCCTCCATGGACTGGCATATTGGGGGGCCCAGTGGCTGATATGGGGCCCAATGGTGGTGCTTTGGAAAGCCGTCCTCTCACATGTCAGAAGGCCAGACACGTGGTGGCACTGAGCCTAGACTGAGGACACAGCTGGTATTCAGCACATGCCCATAAATGTTGCAGTTTATTAACAATCCAACGGCCTGGGGGACTTCACATCTCACAGCACAGAACACTTTCCTTTATGATAGTTCAGGTGGACTGGGTGGTCACAGAGGGTGTCAGCTGGTGGGGGCGGGGGGGGGCACTGGATTGGGTGTTCCTGGGGGCGGGAGTTTACCCAAAGTGCCCGCATCTCCCAGGTGGCCCTGGGTGTGGCCTTGTGGCTCAGGCAGCAGGAGTAGTGCTCAGGAGATGGGCCCCCAGGGCAGCAGCCCACGCCAGGCCATGCTCATCCCCCTGCTCTGCTTCTCCCCAGGCTCCCGGCATCTCCAAAGCGGATAGTCAGTCCCAGGGACTCACGACCAGCATCCGGTGGGGGCAGACGCCCATCAATCAGTCCACGCCCTGGGACACTGATGAGCCGCCCTCCAAACAGATGAGGGAGAGCGACAATCCAGGTGTGTACTTGGCCGGCAGCCAGAGACTCCCACGTGGAGGCTGGGAGCGGGGTGTGGAGGCTTCCTGGATGTTGTGACTCCTCAGCAGGCCCTGGCCCATGGGCCTGCGGCAGCCCACACCTGCATGGGGGTCGGGACGCTGTACAGCCTGGGCAGTAGCTGCGTCTCTGCCGCTTTCTCTGCTACTCGAGAAAGCTTTGGGGAGGCTGAGGAAGTAAGACTGACATCCCAGGAGCGACTTTGAATCTGCTGTTATTTTGAATAGTCATTCCCAAACCTCAGGACTCTGATTCGCCCACTTCTCCAGTCACACCTTCCAGGGAGGCTTTGCCTTGCCAACGGTTACGTGAAAAGTGGGATGCTCCACCCCCCTGGGGCTGGGGGCTCCCCACCTCCTACGTCCCCCCAAGCCGCCTTTGGTCAGCCCTGACCATGACAAAAGCCTTCCCTGTTATCTCCCATCGGTCCCAGACCTCCCCTTAGGATACACAGGACACATCCGTGTTCACCCCACAGCCCTACAGATATCTGACACCCACCCATCCCCCCTCCAAGTCTTCTGCGGGATAAACACCCTTGGCCCTTCAGCCACACTCCAGAGCCCGTGGCGGCCAGTTCCTTTGCCCTCCAGAGAACGACCTCTCCCTCTGCCTCCATCGGTGCCAGAGCCCCACGCAAAGAACCCACACGTGCTATGACCTGCACCCCTTCATTCAGCCCCTCCACTTTGACCACTGCAGTCTTAGATCACCTCTGATTTGCTGCTAGCCACAGACATGCGCTGTCACCAGTCAGACCCCAAGACTGTCGAGGCAGTAACCCTGACCCCTGTCCATCTTCTCTCAGTCTACCTTAGGCAGAGGGGTGTGGGGACTCAAGGGCAAGTCCCTGTCAGTATCTTCCCATATGACTCTTGATTCCAGCTTTTATTGCTGACCTGTGCCTAACCTTCCCAGTATGCCACCTGCAGAGTTGGTGCTGATATCTTCCCTATCATCATCCAAATCATTGGTAAAAGTGATGAGCAGGACTCGGTCCACATCACTAGAGACCTCCTTCCGGTCCCCAGCATCCTCTGAGCCAATCACCCGCTCATAAGTCACTCACCACCATGGCCCAGCATCTCATACCTTCACCAGAGTTATCAGAGAAGTCACGAGCTGTGTTCCGAAGCTCTGGTGTCTTGTTCCAGGCTCCGTGGCTAATCCTGGAGAGAAGTGACCTTAGGATGGCATGCCTTGTCCTTAAGACAGCAGCCTAGCTCACAGTGATACCGTCTTCAGGCTTGGGGACAATCCCCCTTAGCAGCCTGTTCTAGAATCTTGCTGGCACTGCTTCACCAACATTTTCCAGCTTCTAGTTTTCTGTCAGAGAGCTCCCAGCTCCCCTTCTAGCCTCTGGAACTAGGGGTCCTGAGTGGCTCCCTGTCCCCCACTCTCTTCCCCAGACTCCCTGCCCCCAGTCTACACTGCCACTCCAGTGGCATCATGAAAACCAAGGTGGCATTTGGGTGATGGAGACCTAACCCCACACTCATTCGGTCAGAGGTGACCCAGACTGCCCTCCCTTGTCACAGTATCTTCTGGCTTCACTCACAAGCCCACTTGGGTCACCTCAATGTCTGCGCAGCTCAGGGGAACCTGGCCCTGCTCTGCCTGGCCTGGGCACAGCTGGTGTCGAATCTTGTGTCAAGTCTCAGGACGTGTGTCTGGACCCCCTTGTTCAGTCAAAATATCTTTAAGGGCCAAAATGCATTTCTGTTGTTTCCCCCAGGGTTGGCCATGCAGAGGCTGCTTAGGAGAAAGCCTGGTCCCCCAGCAAGGCAGTGGAAAACAGCCGCTGCCAGCCTTCCCCTACTGCCCCCACCTCCTGCTCCCCCTTCCTGCACCACAGGGCTCTTGCACAGCTCCAGGCTCTGGTGTTCTCGCCTTGCACAGGAAACACCTACTATCTTCACAATCTAGCTTTCTCCCCACCTCCTCCAGACAGCTATTCTCCAGAAAGGAAGGAAAAACACCAACATTTATGGAACATTTAACACATACCAGCCACTCTGCTAGTTTTTTTTCCCCCAAATACATTTCCCTCATTCAATTTTTCCCAGGAGACCTCTGAGGTAGGTGTTGCTGGTTCCATTTGACAGATGGGAAGAATGAGGCTCAGAGAAGAAAAGCAACTTGCCCAGGGCTCCTGGCTAATGAATGGCAGAGCCAAGATTTGAACCAAGAATTCTTTGAAGGACTCTGCTTTTTTCTCTCTGTGTTTTTGCCTCTGTGTAGATTTTGCTCCCCCTCTGAGCCTCCACGACCATCTGCTCATGTACCCCAACGCTACCGTAATCACAGATTTTTCATCTGGGGGGTCCTGGATGCAGGTGTCTTGTCCACCTCGGTGACCTTACCACCCAGCCCAGGGCCTGGGACAGTCGGTGTTTATTGAGTGAATGTGTATCCGGCAGATGACCTCTCTTCTGTCTCCCTTGCAGGCACAGGGCCATGGGTGACCACGGTGGCCGCCGGGAACCAGCCTGCCCTGATCGCACACTCCTATGGAGTGGCCCAGCCTCCTACCTTCAGCCCGGCTGTGAACGTCCAGGCCCCAGTCATTGGGGTGACCCCCTCACTGCCTCCCCACGTGGGGCCCCAGCTCCCGCTGATGCCAGGCCACTACTCGCTCCCACAGCCACCCTCTCAGCCACTGAGTAGCGTGGTGGTCAACATGCCGGCCCAGGCCCTGTATGCCAGCCCACAGCCCCTGGCCATGTCCACACTGCCTGGCGTGGGGCAGGTGGCCCGTCCGGGACCCACTGCCGTGGGCAACGGCCACATGGCAGGGCCCCTGCTGCCTCCACCAGCACCAGCCCAGCCGTCTGCCACCCTCCCCAGCGGTGCCCCTGCCACCAATGGGCCCCCCACGACTGACTCGGCCCATGGGCTACAGATGCTGCGGACAATTGGCGTGGGGAAGTATGAGTTCACCGACCCTGGGCACCCCAAAGGTAAGTCCCGCTGCTCACATGCTCCCGTGTGCCCACACCTGTGCCTCCCTGAGTGGTCACCACGACACAGCGCAGACAGGAGTGTGTTCCTGGCATCCTGAGCTCTCCAGCAGCTCCCTCACTGGCCTCACCCAACCCAGAAGCAGTAGTGGGGCCTCCCCTTGCCCAAGACAGTCCGGTCTCAGACAGAGGAGGCAGAGGGGAAAGTGGAGGAGGGAAGGACAAGCTAGGCGAGGACATGTGGGCGGGCAAGGAGAGGGAGGGAGGGGAGAGCCTGCCAAGTCCAGGGTCCTTCTGCCTCTAGCCCAAGCCTTAGGCCATTCTCACCTTTCACCCCAAAGCCAGGCCAAGTGTGGAATGAGCAGGAATCATATGTTCCTCTTAGGGTTCCATGGAACAGTCTTTTGTGGGGCCTTTTCCATTTTCCACCCATGAGAACAGTCAGGATGTGAACTGTGTCCTTCCCTAGAAAGGTGCCCTGTGCTGTGCCATTGGATGAGAGCAGCTCCCCAGATGTTAGGTGAAAGGAATGTCTCCCCAAGAGACACTCACAGACCATCCTGAGCCACTTGGATTATTTTGTTTCAAGGACTCAAGGGTGGCTCTGTGAGGGTCCGGGAAAGAGCACCTCCTGTTTTCAAGGCAGATCCTTGAGAACAGAGACTGCAGATGAGCCCCCAGCCATAGGGTTACGACAAAGAGCATCGCTCCTGACGTCTGACCGAGGGATCTATCTATCCAGCCGGAATGCGGAAGGGGGCAGGAGGACCGGGGGCCACAGATGTTAGGCTGGTGGGGTGCATCTGCCCCAGACTTGCTCGCTATCCCTTAGAGCTCCAGACAGCCAGGCCCCTCTCTTGCTGAGTGGGGAGGGGAGGCAGCCAGGCCTGGACCCAGTTGCAGGCAAGAGGGCATATGGTGGGCAGTCTCCCTGCTGGGGCACACAGGCCTCTTAGAAAGGGGACAGTAGATGGTTCTAGGAAGTGTGGACCTTTGGGCACAACCTCTCATTCTCCTTGCTAACAGCTCCTGGAGGTAGCCTGGCAGGGGTCCCTGCCTCTTCGCAGAGAACGACTCCCACTAGCCCTTCTTTCCTGCCTGCTCTCATGCATCTCTCTCTTTATCCTTTTGAGCAATTTTCAGACCTCGTCAAGCATCCCAACAACAAAGCCGTGTCTAGATCTCCATTGGGTTTAATTCCCAATCTGATTGCGCCCCAACTGCCTTTGTTTTGGAAATCAGCACTAGTTTTAAATGACAAAATTATAGAAAATTACATCTAAATTCTGGTAAACCCTTGCTTTGTTTAAGATCTTTAAAAAAAAAATTGACTAAATTGATTTTTTGTTTGAATTGTTTTGGTTAAGCTCTCTCTCCCTTTAAAAAGAAAAAAAAAAACTTACTCCCAGTTTGTATGCTTCCAGCTCTAATACATTGAGAACTTGGGTATCCTGGCTGCTCCTGCCAAAGCCTGAGGCACTGGGTGGGCTTCCCTCCCCCAACCACGGGGGCATGGCCGCCACCCCCAGAGGCCTCCTAGGGCTGATGAAAGGTCTTGGCAATTTGCCAAGTTTCAGACATACATCCAGGAAAAGGACTTATTCTGGGCTGAAAGGTAACTGGCCCCGTTGGGTCTGAAGTCCACGGTTTGGGGCTCAGCACAGAACTGAGATCCGCCTCCCCAAAGTTGCCAGGCACAGGTGCATCCATCATCAGGCACCTGAACCCATAAGATCAGGAAGTTACAGGTGGTAGAGACAGGCCCCCGCTGGCCCCTGTGCACACTGAGCCAGCTGGCCATTTGCAGAACCACACCTGTAACATCTTTTTGGGGCCAGAGGGCATGAAGCATCCTCTGTGGTGAACCCAAGCCCACAGACAGGAAGGAAGAAGAGAGACGGCCCCCAATGGGGTTCGCTCTGCCAGCCCCTCTAGGGCGGATTCAGTGCTAGGTGAGAGCCAGGCGTGGGGTAATCCTAGAAGGTGTCCACAGCCCTGCCTTCCGGTAGACCAGTGAGACCCGCCTCGCCCACCCTGGCTCCAGCCGACAACAACCGGTGACCCATCTGTCACGCTGATTTCCATAGTTCACCAGTGAGATGGTGGTTTCCCCAGAAATTACATTCAACTCACTTCTCTATTTATGGCCCTCATCAGCTGACTTATCCCCTTATATCTGTGGCGAAGAAAGACAATGAAGCATGAACGTACAAATGTCTCCAAACTCAAGCCTGGGTGGGTTGTTGGGTTTTTTTTTGTTTGTTTTTTTTAAGTAATTTCTCTTTTCATTTCTAATCTTAAAAGCCTTTATTGCTACAGCTACAATTTGTCTGTCAGATCTAATGTCAAACTGCATATTTTTTAAAATAAGAAACCAGAATTTTGAAACCAAATCTTTGAAACTTGCCATGTGAGAATCATATTCCTGACAAGACCATGTGGGTTTGGATTTGGGTCACTTTTAATTTTGCCCCTAGGGATTTTACATCTCCAAAACTCAATTGATTTCACACTCCTAAATGACAGACAGCTGGCTCCAAGTGGGAACCAGGAGGCACTGCATGATGACATCAACACTAGTCAGAGCTCCACTTAAGAAAAAAAAAAAAAGAACTTTCCTTTTCTCCTGTTCTCTGTTTGAAAGCTTGCCCGGCATTATAATAAGATTCACCATGGAGCTCCTTGAGATCTAGCTCATTAAAGTCCCGCGATTTTTCCTCTATTGTTTGACATGACAACCTGGCCTCTCACGGGGTTGAGTAATTATGGAGAGATCCCCTCCATGAGGAACAGGTCTCGCCAGCCAGAGGGATGGGCCACCGGTATTTTTAGACTTCATTAGTGCCCTGATTTAAAATTTCACATTTTGTTTCTTATAATTATCTTCCAATCGACTGAGCTGAAATTTCTGTTGGGGCTATGTTAGTCTGCCTTCCCAAAAAGGGAGTTGGGACTTTAATTTAAAACTTAACCAATTGAAAAATAAAGGTGGTGCAGAAATGCTTTTTGATTTGCAATAGGTCAAGCGATTGTCTCTCATCTGTGACTAGAGAAGCCAGCTTGCATGCAGTTCGCGTTAATGAGTGTTATTTAAATGCATTGAGCACATATAGATTTTCTTAGGAAACTTATAAGATAAATCTTTCTTTCTCTAAGAACAATTTGGGGGTGGGAACAATCCATAGGATTTCATTCTTTAAAAAAAAAAAAGATTATGTATTGAAAACTAATTAAAATAGATTTCATGTGTGCAAAGTGATAAGGGAGGAAAAAAGAATTAGTTCCATTTGAATTCTGTTATAAAATACCTGAGGCCTTGTCTGGTTGGATTGGAAACCATGAACCAATCCAAAGGCAGAGCTGGTGGCCGACGCCAGGCCTTGTGAGATGAGCGAAGTCTGATGTCACTGCACGTGAGCCCAGCTGTGTCAGAGCATAGGTGCAATCTATTGGTGTCATTTTTTTCCATCCCCTATCTTTTTCCACAAAGGGTTCTTGGTGGCTAACAGGGTAGCCAGAGACCTTTTAAAGCCCCAGACTAGCGGTGAGCTGAGCTGCAGAAAGGTGATTATATTTCTTACCTGCATGTCCAAGGAGAGAGAAGCAAGGTTGCACCTGTTCTTACCTGCTTCTGAACCAAAAAACAAAATCCAGGTTGACCTGAAATGGTGAGGCTTGTCTCGTCTGACCTTCGATTTTGTAGGCCTAGGGTGAGGGGCCACGAGGGTTCCCAAGGCCAGGCAGCTATGTTGTGGGGTGTGCACAGCCCCTTCCTGTGGTTTCACACCTCTTCCCTTCTCATCCTTGCCCCTGAGCCCGCACTCTGTGGAGCTCTGTCTCTATGCTGCCTTCTGCTTGGACGGCAGCCACCCTGTCTCCATGAGTGGCAAAGACAGGATCTGGTAAAGATACTTTGAGGCATAGTGTACAGCTGTGTGACAGGGACAAGTCTCCTAACCTCTCTGAGCCTCCTTTTCCTCATCTTTAAAATGGGATGGGAGTACCATCTTCATCAGATATAGAGGAAGATTGAATGAGATCGTGGACATGAACATACATCGTACTTTGCCCTCTTAACTCTGAAAACCATCGTTCCTGTCAACACTGAGCCCGGGTCTAGAGAGAAGCTAGTGAAGGGCTGGGAATCAGAGCCCCCTCCCCAGCGCGGAGGAGATGGGAGAAACCCAAGCTTGTTCATCCGGTTGGCAGCCCCTGGTGGAGCAGCTCCGTGGGACCACGGTGTCCCCATTCCTGAAAGGGAGTGGATGCGTCACCTTCCTGGCAGGAGGATTCTGGCCTGCTCTCCCCAGTGTAGAGCCCAGCACAGACCCTACCCTCTGACATGCCAGGGCACACTGCTCAGTACACATTCTAGAAGCAGCTGGGAATTCATGATAAAGCTGTTTGCCCACGCATGGTTAGCACAGAGGCACAAAATGTCCAAACTGAAATCATCTTCCCACAGGCCTGCTCTTCCTGTGCCTCCGTCTCAGAAATGACATCATGAGTCCATCCAGGAGTTCAAAGTCAAAGCCCAGGGTTGTCCTTGACCTGCCCTTAACCCCCTTATGCACCGAGTCTAAAAACACCTTTGATTCTGCCGCCTCTGCATCTATCGTCTCTCTATCCCCACCACGACTCCCCTTTCAGGCCACCATCACCTCTGGTTGCACTGGCGGCCTCCCGGCCCCAAGTGCATCCCCTCCCAGCCAGGTCCAAGGTCCAGCCAGCGTGGTCTTTGCAAAACGCAAGTCCGGTCCTGTCACTCCCCGCCAAATGCCTCCAACAGCCCCTGCTCCTTTCAGGACAGTGCCCGACCCTTCACTTGGTGCCTCAGGGTCCAGCCCCTCGCCGCCTCTACCTTCATCTCTGCCGTTCCGCTCACAGGCTGCCCCGAAGTCACTCTAAGCCCAGGGTTGTCTCCCTTCCAGCTGTGCTCTGGGCTTGGCCGCGTGCCTGCAACAGTTACCCTGCTCCTGCATCATTCTGCCAGCTAGACTGCCAGGCACTGGGGTGGGGGCCGCAAGAATCCCTCCCATTCCCGTTCCACCCCCAGTATCTCAGCCGGTGCCTGGTGCCGAGAGACGCTTGAGAAGGGTTAGATGAAAGAAGGCTCTCACAGAGCACTGGGCTGCAAGTCAGCACTGAGGTTCTGACTTCTCACCAGCTGCCTCCTCCCTCTGTGTGGTGAGTGCAGGTTGGTTACCCCAGCACACAGGAAAGTGCCGCTGTGAGAGTTCATTCTGCAACCGGTCACTGCCCCCATACCTGTCCCACACTGCTGGGAACGTAAGACCATCTATTTCAAAGTTCCTCCTGTGCCCCAGCACCTCCACCCAGATGCTTGCCCCAGAGCAAATGCGATCTGAAACTCTGCCTCAGTTTCCTCATCTATAAAAGGGGATAATAATAGAACATCCTTCTTGAAGTTGTTGTGAGGATTGAGTTATTTTACATAAAGCCCTTGTGAATAGCGCCTAGCATGTCGTAATCACTGTGAAAGTCTTTGCTACTATTATCTTCACTACTGGTGCCAGGACCACTCTTCAGTGCTGTGGCCTTTTAGGCGCCCAGGGTAACGTGAGAAAGCCAAAGACCAGGTTGCCTTGGGAGTCTTGGGAGATTGCGTCAACACCGTGATGTCTGAAGCACCTAGTTCCTAGGGGTCCACTTTGGACAGAAGAAACTGCCTTCCCGCGATGTAACATTTTACAGCCCTCCACATTGCCATAACAACCAGAACGAACCCGGCTGTTGCTGACACCTTCCCCCTAATTCCAGGAGCTGTCTGTCTTCTGAGGGCTTCTCCTGTCTGCCCTCAGGGGATCTCAGCATCCTGCGAGACTCAGCTTGATATCAGGGTGCCAGACTCCCAGCATGGGTCCTCCTCCAGGGCCAGATCAGTAGGTGGGACAAACAGAATTATGTCACTCCCGCAGACCAACCAAGGAGGGATGCAAGGGAGGGAGTGGGTTATGAGCACATGGCTAGCAGCGTGGAGGGTGGCCAGGAGCCCGGGTTCTGCACCAGACTGCTCGGGTAGAATTCCAATTCCACTACCACTAACCCACAGTGAAACTGTGCTAGAACACTGGTGTCTCTGAGCCTCAGTTTCCTTATCGGTAACATGGAGATAATCATAGTGCCATCTTCACAGACGTGTTTTAAGGACTTAATAATGTATGCAAAGTCTTAACACAGTGCCTGGCGCATAGTAAACCCACATTTATGCTAGCTGTTGTTATTACCAGCACTACTGTAAAGAATCCTGGAGGAGAAACATTGTCTGGCACACCTTTAGCTCAGGCCCGCCATTGTTTCTAAAGCAAGGTTGCTCAAAATAATCTCCCAGATCTGATTGACATGACCCTCAACCCAATTTTTCCCCTTTCTAGGCTGCCCCCCACCCCAACACACACACCCTCACTCAAAACTTATGTGTCTCAGAGCCTGTGGAATTTGACACTTTGTCTACACGAGGTCTTTCCTCCTCGCTTGGGCAGTACCTGCCCCAGCCCTGCCTCAGAAAGCCCTCCTCCCCTTCACAGGGCTCTATCCTCCTGAGGTTTGTTAATCATTAATTGGAGGGTTGTCCAGGGCTTAACTGTTGTGTTAATGGATCATTTGATGATGAGTGAACCAGGCAAGCGGAAAGATGCAGCAAAGGCCGCTAGACCACCCAGAAACCATGTCATTCTTGGAGCAGGAGGTGACCCCAGGACCCCAGCCTCTGTACAATCTTCTCAGAGACGCTCTGCTCAACAGGACACAGTTAGAGCAAGGTGCATGGGGGCCCCCTCCTCACTGAGCTGAGTACACAGAGCCGGAAATAGCATATGGACTTTCAGCCCCAAATCTCTGCTGAGCATCTTTGAGATCGGAAATCCTGCCCTGGCCCTAACTGTTGACAGGCAGGGACAGCAGAGTCAAGACACCATGGGAATTAGAGGGCTCTTCAGATTAGAGCAAAGGGAGGGAACATTTCCTTTCCAGGGGCTTCAGGAAATGGCAGTGACCCACAGTAGGAAACCAGCTATCCCAGTCTCAAGCCCACGCAGATACCAGCAGGGATGACCACTATGTTCTAGATCACTGACATGAAGAAGCCCCTGAGGGGCTTGAGTCATGTCACCTCCTTCCCTGCTGCACCACCAAGCATTTATTGAGCAAGTAATGTGTATAGTATTAGTCACCAACTGTGCGAGACCCACACTTAGCTTCTCCCACTCAAAAGATAATATGGAATGTGCTAGCTCCATGCCCCATATCGATCTCTGGTCCTACTGAACATGAGGCCCTGTGGGGATGCCTACCGTGTTTCATCCAGACACTGTGGCAGGTGCTGGGAGGGATGGCGGTCTCCCCGGAGAAGGCTGCATCCCCGCTTGCGGAGTCCAGGGGGAGCCAGCAGTAAAAACCATAGGGGCTGGAAAAGAGAGGTCAGTGTAGACTGGGCCTTCAAAGGCAGTCAGAATGATGGAGGGGAGGAGACAGAAGGGAAGTAGTTCTACAGAGGCCACATCTTAGGGAAGAATGTTTAAGTGCCAGTGACACAGAATTATGATTTCTCAAGAAATCGTATGATTTCTGTCACAGAGCAACACACACACACAGACACTTCTAATCAAATGGTTCATCGGGCCTGTCCTGATTTGATACAGGTTCAGCTAGTGATTTAAACTTAAGGACCCAAGTCTAGTCCCTGACCCCTTGGTCCCCAAAGTTTAGGAAGCCTGGACTTTCCTCCAGCTTCTCTGCTTTACTTGTCCAGTTAGTGATGGCTGGATAAGGATCCCTGATCTTGGCCAAGAGTCCATTTTGTCAGCCATTTGGGTCTTGCAAGTTCAACTCATTCTGGTGAAGGTCAAGTCATTCTGGTCTTAGAAGGCCACTTTGGCCTTGTAAAGTGAAGACACCCTTGGCCTTCAGGGGCTGTGATCCAAGTAGGAAACCCTTGAGGGCCATTAACACCTGACTGGGAAATCATGGTGTGCCTCGAGGTCCAGAAATTCTTTGTAAACCTTTCTCTCTCCTATCAAGACAGGTTAGGTGGCAAGTTTCCTGTTGCCTAATCACTGTGCAAACATCTAATATGTGCTGTCTTTGCTAGGAAAGGCATGTCCTGTCAGGCTGATCCTTAACATTTTTCAGTTTTTTAGGTTGGGAATGAGTTTTCAAAGGAGGAGTGCTTGGCAAAGCTATGGCACACCTGCCGCCTGTCCCCACGTGATGGGGAGGGCATAGCACCCCAAACCATACACACAAAACACGGCGGAACACTGGCTTTGGTTGAAATTACCTTACATTCAAGAGCACACTTACTATCCTAGAAACATAAAAGGTCAAAATAACAGAAGCATGTGAGGAACAGAAAACATTGTGTACATTGCTTAAAGAAAAATAATGGCCAGAAGTTTGCTATCTGTTGAAATGGTTGCCATTGCCTATTTTCATAGTGTAACTCTCTTTCTTTAAAATAATGTGTCTTAAAGGGAAGCCCAAGTGTTCATCAGTACATCACCAAGAAAATGCCCTGTTTTACTTTCTAGCTCTCCCAGGAGCCTTTTGGATGACCTAGCACAGCGTCGTGAACTTTCTGGTTTTGCCCACTGGCCTCTCACTGCCTTTTCCTCCTCTCTTCCAACTGACTTCTCAATGTTGCCATTGCTCTGTGTCTCAGACCCGCATCTACACACATCCCAGGCAAACACACATCTGTTTTTCACCACTTCCTGTGGGACCAACGTCATGGGCTATATATTAGTGTGTCAGGGCTTCCATAAGAGAACGCCACACACTGGACAACTTAAACAACAGACATCTGTTTCCTCACAGTTCTGGAGGCTGGAAGTCCAAGATCAGGCTGCCAGCAAGGTGGGTTTCTGGTGTGGCATCTCTCCTTGGCTTATAGATGGCCATCTTCTTGCTGTGACATGGCCTTTCCCTGGACAAGCACTCCTGGTGTCTCTTCCTTGTCTTATATGGATTAGAGTCATATTGGATTAGAGTCCCACCCTCATGACCTCATTTAACTTCTTAGAGGCCCTATCTCCAAATACAGTCTCTTTGGGAGTAGGGCTTCGAAATACGAATGGTGAGTGGTGGGGGGCACAATTCAGTCCATAACAGGGTACATGTCAGTCTGGTTGGCAAATGGAGTTAGAGTTTGTCCTTGTCATCTTCTTTCTGGACACTGTCTCCTCCCCAGTCAAACCACACTCCCAGAGCCATTGCCTACATGGTACCACTTATGACTTGCCCCCCACCCTCATATGTACGTGGGTGTCTGGTCCCTACTCTTCCTCGCATTCATGCCTGGTGGAGCTGCTGGCACCAGCACTGTGCTCCTGTGGGATGTACTGCTCTGATCACAGCAGCCTGGCAACGTGTGCCCCATGGGCATGACCCAGAGCAGCTTGGCCCAATGGGTCCTGTCTCCATGTGGCTTTTGGTTTGCAGGGACAGAGAAGGTTTCCAGGTAAAGAACTCCTAGCACCAGATGAAGTAATTACACAGGACACTTGAGTGGGGATGGTTTCACAGGGGATTTTTCTAGAGACAGTTTCCTGGGGCAGTGTGAAATCTTAGTGACACCTGTGAACCTCAGTTCCCTACCTGCAAAATGGGGGAGGTCCTAAATAACCTTTAAGGCACTATCCCACTCTCATATTCATGGTAGTGGTATGAAGGGGTGTGAGGAGGTGGAGGGGGGGATGAGTTATTGTTCAGGAGTAAATTCTCACCAACAGAGAAGGTGAGGAGTTGCTCGGGAGAGCACAGCTGGGGAGTGGGAGCGGCAATCAGTGCCAGCAGATGCAGCCTTGTCTTTCGGAAGGACGTGGAGTGGATGTTTTATATTCATTGTACATTCACTCTGCATTTATGTAACCCTTGCAGCTGCCCTAGGAGGTGGATTCACAGAGGGAAAACCAAGGCTCAGATAAGACGCTTGCCCAGATGTAAGTGGCAGAGGGGGAACGGGGGTCAGGATGAAAACCTCCTGCCTGTGACACCCATTCCCCTCCCACTACACCACACCTTCTAGCTTCCCTAGCTTGTCACTTAGCATGTCTGGGCTAAAGATGGGTCACGGTGGCTGTCTTACATCTCCTAGGATCACGTGTCTGATATTTCTCAACATAAATTGGTGACTCTTGGCTTCTTTCCTCATCTCTAAAAGTACTGTGTGACAGACGGACTTAATGAGTGAGTGAGTGGACTTAATTCCTCAAGTAAACCCGTGAGGGACTTTGGACCCTCGGAAGGGACTTCAGACAGGGCTTCGGCCACCACGGATGCCACTGGAGCTTGGGATCGGGCAGCCCCAGACATTCTTTGCTGCCGCAGCATCTCCCACACCTTATACAAAGTATTGCCAATGCAATAAAGTTAATGGAGCCAGCCATCCTATGAAGGAGCCAATTCCGTGCAAAAATGATATATCTTTGAAGTTAATGAGGTCTATTAGTTGAGCTTATGCCCTTTTAAATGAACACAATTCTTGAAATCACCAAACAGCAGCACGGCCACTTCAAAGTAGTTAACTGACGCCTGGTACCCCTGTCACCGATGCCCGAAGAGCCACCAGGGCAGAGCCCTGGGAACTGGCTTCTGACATCTAGACAGCCTTCAGCTCCTTAGGAGCTCAACAGATGTCATGCCTGGCCAACCATTCTTGTCCTTTGCAAAGTCCCCAGATCAGCCTAGTACAGCCATGGGGACTGGACAACCCCGTAGTGCTCAAGGGAGAAAGTGATAAAATGCAACCACAAATCTCGAATAGTATTCACCCCAGCCCGCAGCTTTCGACCCAGCCTCAGGATTAGCTGGAAGAGGTGCACACGAACACAGCTCAGCCGTCAGCCCTTCACAGGTGGCCCCTGCACGGGTGGAAGTGCGGCTGGGTGGTCCCTGGGCTTGGGGAAGGTGAGCAGACACGGTTTCTAGGAAGCCTAGACCTGGAACTGGCTGAGCAGAAACACAAGTCTGCAGTCAGCCTGACTGAGATTGAACAGGGACCTTCACGCCATGGCCCCTGGGCCCCCTGAATATGCTCCACCGATGCTCTGCCCAATTTCAGTCTCCTCCCCAGTTAACACTGCTCACAGTTGCTGAAGAACACAAAGTGGTATTTGTTGTGCCCACAGAACATCTGCTGAAGGCAAAACTTGTGTTCATAGCTCTTCACTTCAAAAGACTTGCCGTGTTATAAAAAGAAAGGGACCATCTGTCCCTCTTCTGGACCCCGGCACCTCTTGGAAAAGATTTCTGTGCAAGAAGGCAGTGAGAAGTCAGCGCTGACTTCAGGGAACTATTCTGAGGCCGGAAAAGAATGGTGCCTCCCTGCCGAGGGGAAGTTGAGGTGGCAGATGGGAGCCGGCTCTGTGGAGGCCACGAGATGGCAGAGGCTGGCGGGAAAGAAACGGCTGTGGGACTGGGGAGGTGCTCCAGTTGTGCAAAGAACCAACCAGAGGAAGAGGGAAGTGAGGGCGGGTGAAGGGGAAACACCAAGAGGCACTGGGGGCCCCAGTAGAAGGGGCGGACAATGGCATTGCCAGTTTAGACGTATCTGTCTCACAAAGACATTTGCATTCCTCTGCCCAGCTAGACTGGCCTCTCTTAGCCAAAAAGCCCTTTAAGACAGTTGTGCGTGGAGACTGCCTCAGGCACAATGGTGCCCTTCCAGTGGCTGATAATTGAGGTGTTCTTCCAGAGCGTGTGGAGGTCCGGTGTGAGGCCCCTCTCAGCACCAAGACAGAAAAGTCACCTGAGCAGCCAGGAGAAGCTGAATGGGCATCGAGGTGGAGCCCAGGTGAGCCCAGGTGGGACCCTCAGTGGAGAGGCATTCCCCTGGCCTCCTGGCCACACTCTCCCAGGCTGGGCCCCCCCTCGCTGCAACTCCCCAGAAGGCTCTTCCTTCCTTGGCCTCCATGCTGGCTGCTCCAGTTCTGTGGTTCTGAAACAGTCTTGATCCTTCCGTCTTCCGGATCCTTCCACACACATCCTGGAAAATGTTGGGTTTCTACCAGAATCCAAGCAGATTCCAGACAGCCTTGGTTGGAGAAACTCTAAGCTTGAAACTTATTTTGTTTCAGATCAAAACGTGCTTCTCTTCTGAGCTTCTGTCCTGGGGTGGACATGGGGCGGGGGGAGGTGCTGGAGGTTCTGAAGTGGGGTGCTCTGAGGACACCCCCCTTGCTCCCATTCCCTGCGTGTCTCTGGTGGGAGGGAATGAATTGAGAGATTTGCCTCTGTCCCAGGGAGGGTTTGCAAGTTTTCATCCACAGTCTTAAACGTACGGAATTGCCCCCACTTGACTGCATGCATTGAGATTCTGAGGACGGAGGCAGTTCCTGGAGTAGCATAGTCAAGGCTCCCAGAATCCTAAAAGGTCACACTCCTTTTATTCTTGCTTCTTTTCACTTCTCTTCTGTTCCTATTGATTTCTTTGGGCCCATAAGAAAACACAGTAGGCAAAGCCTGCTACTTCCATTGAAATAAAATATTCTGCAGTCAAACCACACACCATAAAGAAATAATTGCAGTCTGTATATATTGCTAATGGACATCTCTCAGCAATTCCCTGTCTCATAAGCTTTAAACACAGACATTAGTATAAATATGCAGAAACCCCCATTCGGGCAAATTACTCTGCATTTCTGAACAGAAGGAAGATTAACCATGTGCTGATATCTTTGAAGGAGCTCAGCAGAGCAGGAAAAATTCACTAGTCCTCTCTGGGAGGGAGCTCAGGACTCCATGAGGCCTAGAGGACTGAGCTAGAGGCCCGGCTGGCATCTTCTCCTCCCCTAGGCCTGGGACTCCCCTGGAGCACGAAGGACTTGGCCTTGGTAGGAGGGGACTGGCCCCCACTCTGGCCAGATCAGCCTCATCTGAGCTGGTTGGCCAGTTGGGTGTCCTGCTTCCAGAGCCTTCCAAGCTCCCAAGGCTCTGATAGGCACAGGAACAGAGAAGTTGAAGCATCCCCCTTTCCCTCCCTCCTCCCTCCCCCCCCCCCCTCCCCCCCCCCCACCACCTCTCATCTGCCTGACAAAAGCCCTCAGGGATCATCAGGCCTCTGAAGTAAATGACCATGAGAAGCCCTGGGGAGAAGTAGCATCACCATCTGAACTAGACCCTACAATCTCCCTTTCTTTGGCCCCCCTTGTCTCAGTCCTCCTCCCCTAACCTGCTTCCCCTCATTGAGGGTCCCACACTCCCCACCAAGACCCACACAGGGGTAAGAGTCTCTATCTCCTGGACCCAACAGCCTGTGCCACTAGGGCGTAACCCCAGCCGGAGCTTCAAAGGTCTTAATTAGGAAAGCCCCTTCCTTTCAGGAATCAGCCCTGACCCCCTGTCACCAGGGTGGGGAAGATGCCCCAGTCAGCACAGTTTGCTGAGCCCAGTGGGGGTGGGGGGTGACAGGGTCTGGCCTTCACTGCCTGCTGATCGGACAGGAGGCAGCAGTCAGGGGAGGGCTCTACACAAACCTCATAAGAGTCCCCTCCATGTGCTCAGCACAGGCCACCATGTCCCCTTTATAGACAGAGCTCCAGGCTTGGTTTTCCTGGGGCTGGAGAGGCCAGGCGAGCAGGGGAAGGTGGGCCAGCAGGCCCCCAGGAGACTGCTGAGTTGTTGCAGGCCTGCCTTGTTGTCTGACGTGGGAGGTGAGTTATGAGCTAGTCAGGAATCACCATGGGGCAAGGGAGCGGATTGCAGAGGTCTTCTGGTTATTTATTTTGTGCTCGCCTGCCTTTCCCACAGTGGAATTGAAAGCAGAGGAGAGCACTCAACATTTGCATTCTGCGGGAAGGCACTTGGGTTTCTCAGAACTGAGCTACAGCCTCATGGTACCTCTTGCAATAAAGTCGGGACAGGACAGTCAGAGAGCCTGGCACGAGGCCCTCTCAGCCCCCAGACCACCTGTGAGGCTGGGGTTTCTGTAACACCCCAGTTTTCGAGTCAGTACTCTGGGGCACCAGCCTCAGCCAGGAACAGAGGAGCTCAGGAAGATCAGATCCTCTCCTCAGCTCACCCCAGCATGCGTGCAGACTTCACTCACCCGTCTCACCAGCGAGCATCTTGATGGTCTATTTTCATGTCTGTCTCCCCCACTCGACTGGGAATGACTTTAGAACACCCCCGCCGCTGGCCAATTTAGCAACTTTCTGTGAAATTTTAAAAGATACCCTTTTCTCAAGACCCTTGCTTGCCATCTACCAGAAAACTGTCACAATAACAAAAGAAATCTTGATGAGTGTGAGGTGAATGGCGCCCCCTGGAGTTGTGCAATATGAGAAGCTGGAAAGTGACTTATTGAGGGTATATACATTCCAGATGCTTTGGAAGTGTGGCCCATGCACTGACACATGTAATCCTCACAAGAGCCGTGGGGAGCAGCCTCGGTTCTAACCACCCTTCTACAGATGAGACACTTGGGCTCAGAAACATGATGTAACTTTCCCGTGTTTACCCAGCTGATCAGGGACAGTGTCGGGATGGACACTGGGCCGTCTGGCCCTGGAGCCTTGCCCTTGGCCATATACACACTGTAATATCCTCAGTCCCAGGTTCTGGGTCCGGCCCTGAGGATGCCCAGCAAGGCTGTGTTTGCTGTAATGGCACAGAAAGGGCCTGGCTTCCAGCCCAGTTCAGCCACCCTCCTGCCACCCCCCACCCCCACCACCATACACACACACACACACACACACACACACACACTGATTCTCTACCTCCTCGTTTAGACAATGAGGAGCTGGATGCAGAAGCTCCAAAGGTTCAAGGACACGGAGTCCCCACAGAGGCCGCTGGAGGTGGCCATGCAGCCAGACTTGATGCCCTCGCACAGACCCAAGCTGTGCCCACTGCTGGAAAGCCCCAGCCCCCGCAGGGACTTCGGGCCTGTCAGCTCATCTTCTCAGACTCACCCCACCTGACTGGCCTCCAGGGCCCTCACGTGATCTTCCCACCTGATCAGCCTCTACATGCTCTCAGTTCTACCGCCCACCCTCTGCTCGGCCCCTCGGAGCCCCCACCTCAGCTCTTCCTGCCTGCAGGCCTACCCTCTCGCGGCCACTCTCCACTCTGCTGTCAAAGTAAATTTTCTAAGGCACCGTGTGACCAGGCCCTCCCTTAGTCAAAATCCTTCAATGGTCCTCATTTCTCACAAAGCTCCCTCACCTGTCACTCAAGGCTGCTGACCCCTCCAGCCTCTTCCACCCTCCCACCCCACAGACCTGCTCCTTAGGCCCCCTGCCCAACAACACACTCACTTCAGCTTCTGCACATTACTCACAATGCCCCACCCCTCTTCAGACCTGCCTTTAGCAGGTTCCTCCTCCAGAAAACTTTCCCAGAACACCCACACCACATGGAACCCCAAGGGTCAAGTGGCAGCCTAGCACTGACATGACTGTTCTCTCCTATGACTCACTCTTCTTCCCAAGCAGGGGACTCCAGGGCCAGGGTCTAGGCCAGAGCCCAGCCAGGTGGGGGCCCAGCAGCAAACAGTCCCCTGAGCGGAAGAACAGGTACAGAAGTCACATCTAACTCCACCCAAGGTGTGGCTCTGGTCAGCCCCAGCTCCTGGCCCCCTCCTCCCTCAGCCAACACTGGCCTCTCTCTCTTCTGATTCCCAAAGGTGCTCGCACCTGGGCCGAGGCAGCTTGTCCTCCTTGGGGAAAGTGAGGTGTGACCCCATCAGGGTTGCCCAGGGCCATCCCCGGAACCCCCTGCAGCTGCCACACAGAAACCAGAGAGCCCTCCTAAGGAAGTACAGGAGACAGTAATGCAAGTGCCCTTCAGAGTTCCAGAAAAGTGCAACATGCCATCCCAGCAAGAGCTAGTTCTCACAGCCAAAAAGGGGAGAGGGGCTCAGGTAACTGGTGTCCTCCCAGCCCCCAGCCCACGGGAATCCAGCTCCTCCTCTGGAGACGGGAGGCAGTTGGGGACAGATCAGGTGTCCAGCCAGCCTCTGACCTGGTCAGTAAGGGGAGAAGCCCAAGCTCTGAATGTTCCATTCATCCAGGAGACCCTCCTGAGCAGACTCCAACTATAGCCCAGCCCCCAGACAGGCAGGCAGCGCCTGCGCACATGTGCACAGCCCCCCTCTGCTTTTGCCAGGGGGCCGCTTCCCTGCCCTGCTAAGGTCTATTTGGGGCTTGGCTTGGAGCCCTCATAGCACTGGGGCAGGAAGAATGAGAGTGTATAATCCCCCTCCCAGGATGAGGTCACTGACCTACAAGGACTTGGCCTTACTATTCGGGAGGAGAAATCCCCCCCCTGTCCCTCCCCCACTGACTCTTGTCCTGGGAAGGAGCTCCAAAAAACAAAAGCAACCCCCCAGCACAAGAGGAACAAGGGAAGAGAGATGATGAGTCAGGAGGCCTGAGGCTCTGAATAGCCATTTGCTGGGAGCTTTGGGACCTAGTGCAGCAGCCAAATGCGTGACTGAGGACACCTCTGCAGGACTGACCAGCCCTCATGAGTCAGCTAAATCATGCCTGCCTTTGAGAAGGGGGAGACAAGCAGGTCACCAAACATCCTCCAGAACCAGTGCTCCACCAGGCAAGGCTTGTGGTCTTTTTTTTTTTTTTTTTTTTTTTTTTTAATTTTTTTTTTCAACGTTTTTTATTTATTTTTGGGACAGAGAGAGACAGAGCATGAATGGGGGAGGGGCAGAGAGAGAGGGAGACACAGAATCGGAAACAGGCTCCAGGCTCTGAGCCATCAGCCCAGAGCCTGACGCGGGGCTCGAACTCACGGACCGCAAGATCGTGACCTGGCTGAAGTCGGACGCTTAACCGACTGCGCCACCCAGGCGCCCCGCTTGTGGTCTTTCTTGTTCGTCAATGTATCCCCAGTGCCTGGCACACTGTATGTGCTCAATAAATACTGGCTGAACGTATGAGTGAATGAATGAATGGGTGAATGACTATAGCTGTAAGTACTCAATGCTGCCCACGGTACTGAAGTGTAAACCACACAGTGTTATGGGGCATAGAACAGGCAGTGTGGGAATCCAAGGAGATGAGACATCTTGAGCAAGGACATAGAAGCGGCTACACAGTTAGGACATCTTTAGGCAAAAGCCATCCCTCAGAAAGCAGTCTACTTTCAGTCATCAGCTTCTATGATTTTGTATAACTTCATTCACATGTTCAGCCCTTTGTCACATTCTCTCTTGTCCAGACACTTTTGCAGGGCTTAACCTTATTATCTTCTTGCTGCCCACTGAGGGCAGGTAACTCATTTTTTGATGGATCCTCATGCTATGCAGGGCCATGTCATGCTCCTGGGCAATGAGCAGGATTCCCCTTTCTCCTGAGAGGTTTTTGTGATCTCAGGAGCTTTAGCCATATAAGCCCTTGGCCATTTGTGGCCTTGGCAATTTCTAGGTTGCCCAGGATGGTACAACCGCTGGTCTGTGGCCATTGAGTTCACCAGCCCCACCTGGGGTCTGAGCCCCTCCTGCCTTCCCTCCCTTCCTGAAAGCCTGAGGTCCTCTCACCATCTCAAGACCAGAGCCCAGGCCCCAAGCTGGCTCCAGACCCTGGGCTTTGCCTTGGCTCCTTCCACCCTGCTGGGGCCTCACCCCAGCTCATCTCTGCCAGCCAGCCCTCCAGCTTGCCTTCTGAGCCAGTTCTACCCAGCCCCAACTTGCTGGTATCTCCTTCCTCTGTCTACATCATGATCCTGTATGATGCTCCTTGGACCCTGGGCTTCACCTTCCCAAGTGACCTCAAACTCTTCTAGGCTCCTGGGCCTGCTCTGCCTTGAGGAAGGGTGCTAGGACAAGTAGGAAGCACCAAACTATGGTGGTTTAAAACTATAAAAGCAGGGCTTTGAATTAAGCAGAGCTTGATTCAAGCCTTGCTGCCTCCACTCTGGCCAGGGACAAGTTACTCTCCCCAAACCTCATTTTCTTCATCTGTAAAATGGGGACCTTCTGTCCTAGGGTTGCCTCGGGGATAAAATGAGATAATGGAATCGGTGGGTATCAGAGGGGGAGGCAGGATGCACGCACCCAGGTGGGGCTTTACAAAGTCCCGGTGCTTCCTCCTCTTCCTTCTCCTCCCGCCACCCACTCTCCCAACAGAAGGAGACAGGGGAGGGGCCCCTGTGCTGCCACGACAGGTATGGTGTCAGAAAGACGGCTAAGGGTGGCTGATGTAATTAAAGTGCCCCTTGGCCCAGCACCTGGCACGTGGGAAGCAACGCAGAAAGGCGCCAGTTTCTTCTGCCCATTGGGTTTTAACGCTGGGTTTCTACTCCTCGCCGGCCTTCAAGCCCAGCCCACACCCCAAACCGGGCGGGTGACTCCGGCTCCGGCTGACTGCCTGGGAGGGCCAGGGCGCTCGGCCCCAGAGAGTCCCCGCCCCCAGTGACGTGTAGGGACCGCCCCCCGCGCGGCGGCACGTGCCGCGGGGAGGGGAGGGGCCGCCGGAGGTTCCCGGGCGCGCGGCGGTGGTGGCGCGTCTGCGAGCGCCTATTTGCATATGCGCAGGTTGGATATTTATAACTTCTCTAGAGCCAGTTCCAAGTTATTGATGTCTTAAAGTGACTTTAATCTGAGCCTTCTTTTCTTCAAATGGGCTTTTGATTTCCGGAGTGATATTATACATGGCTGTAAGCTATTGACTGAGCGATCGCCCTTGTGTTCTCAATGTGCTGATGCTGAAAATCTGCGATATAAATAAACTTCCTCTGGTAGAATCATTATAAAGCACAAGCAGCAGAAATTTATGGAAAGAACAGATTAAATGCTTAGACTTAAATTCTTCAGTGTGCTGCTTGCCCTAAACTGCTGTGTCTGGAGTTTGGGCTGCTGATTCAGGTGGAAAAAATCAAACGGACACATCGCTTGTCGGTGCATTTTTACTATGATCTATTGTGTTGCCAAAAGAGAAACCTCAAAAGCTGCCATTGATAATCCTAGTTAAAACTTGGAACATAAATTATTAAGACATGTAGTTTCTTTTCGGAGTGGTTGGGGACTGGGGCGTGCAGCACAGTAAAGAAATATAACATCAATATGTGCTTATGCATTGTAATGTGGGACATTTTTATGCCCTTAATAAAACATTCCGCCTACAACTATGTTTATGAAAGCAACAGATAGGAAGATCCATAATGCCACTTAATAGAGTTAATCACCTCCCACCGGAATGGTTTAAAAGGCTTTTTATTGCATGTTGAAAAGCTCTGACCATAATTAATACTCTACACACTGTCAGGTGCCAATCAGAAGGCTGGAAGCAGCAGAGGGAACTTTCTAGCACTCTGGGGCTGGGAGGGTTCTCAGGACTTGGTCCAGTTGTCTGAGCTCCAGGGTTTTAAATCAGGAATCTAGCCTTTGCATCAAACGTTGGGCTCTGTCTGGGCTTTTAGGTTCTAAATGTTAAGCTCTGGGCTCTAGATGTAAATTCTGAGTTTGTTCCGGGCTCTAGATCTAAGCTCTGGATTGGTTCTAGGCTCTCAAATCTAGGCTCTGGGTTGCAAACCCCAGGTCCACAGGTCCTGAGTGAGTTAGTCCCACAGTACATCTATACCCAGAGCCAGGAGAGGGGGCAGGGCTGCTTCCTAACAATGTTGGTTGGTTTAGTTTGCTGTCAGCTTGGCGGATCCAGCTGACCACAGAAATTTATCCTGTATACTTTCCTTTCACCTCTGACCTTTCCAGCCATTTTTCAACAAAGAGGAGGGAAGCCTCAGAATGTCCATGGCTAGGCTTCCCTAGGGTCAGCATGTGGACAAAGGCTGGTCCCTCCAGACAACAGCCTGACATGGAACAGACCCAGACTCAGTGGCCAGGCCCACAGCCAACCAGCCACAGAGTCTCCAGGGCTAATCACTCCCCCTTTCCTCCAAAGGAGAAGTCTTTATCTCCTTTGTCCCTTATCACACAGCTGCTGAGTGACTGGAGCCACAGGGAATCTCCCAAACAGCCTGGAAAAGCTGAGGAGGTGAAGGGTCAGACTGAAATAATTAAAGAATAAAATCACCCTTTAGAAGCTCAATTCAAGCCTGCAAGAGTGAAGCAGGCAGCAGGGAGATAGTGCTCTCCAGGGGCTGGGCCTCTGTCACATGCCCGGGCGGCAATTCTGGGGAGGCTGGTAGCTGAGCTGGAGCCAGCTTGTACTCTGGCGGAGATTTTTCTGAGTGTGAAAGCTCTTTTTCCTCTTGGAAAGTTGGGCCAACAAGAACTAAGAATGCCCCCTGAGGGCGCTGAGTGGGGAGGGTGGGTGGCCAGTGAGGCCAAGCTCTCTATCCCAATACGTGGTGGACTTCTCTCCACTAAACCGGATTCCAGGACTCATTAGGGCTTGGATGGGTGGGTTGTCACCAGTGGCTCAAAGCTTTTTGTACTTGATGGAGAGGTTGCTGTAACAGCTTTGTTTAGATGGAATCATACCTGAACTGATTCCCAGCACCCAACCGGAATACCAGTCACTGGGTTTCCTTAATGATCTGAAAGGATTGATACCCCTCTGCCACGTTCTTACCACCAGCACCACCCAAAGAGAGATCTGTGCTCAACTGAATTGGCCTTTCAACTAGGAGACATTTCCCAATGTGGGCTGCACACTGGTTCCATGGGGGACGGTGTCTACAGCTGCCCTCCCAGAGGTGAGCTCCCTCAGGGGGACAGGCCACGCCTTCGCCACCTCACACTGTACTGAGGACAGCTGTATGTTGTGGAGGAAATGTTCGTTCGTTCGGTCAGCCAACAGAAATGTATCAAGCACCTACCATGTGTAACTGCTAAAACTCTCTACCCTCCTAGAGCTCACACTCTGGCTCCCCAAAGCCTCCCAAATGGTCTGGCCTCTACCTTCTGGATGCAGCAACTACAGAAAGAGGAAACTGAGTGTGACCTTTGCGGGGCTGACCACAGCAGACTGAGCCAGGATCCCCAGTGCCAGGGCCGGGTTCCCAGATGTATCTTCACATCCCGGCCCCCCTTGGGGAACTCCTTCCACCCCATGCAGCCACCGGAGGTGTATGCTCAGTCCAGGAGGACACCGTGGGGAGCGTTAAGGTTTCAGCTCCTCTTGGTGCTTCTCAGGGAGCAGAGGCAGAGGCCAGAGATTTGCAGGACTGGCTCATCCTTGAGGCAATGAAGCCAGGGTGTCCTGAAGTTCCAGAGGCCATGACTGTTCCACAGGGGCCTGGAGAAGAGGTTGCAAACTAGGGCTGGGGCAGTTAGCATTTTTGAGGGAACGTGGGTGTTCATGCCAAGCTCTATCTATCTTGACTAGGCAAGTTTTCTTCTGAGGTCCCGCGTCTCCCACTGGGTTTATGTAAATGAGCCATAGGACCCACTCAGGCGAACAGCACACACCACGCACCGTGTCTGAGTGGGGGTGATTGCCCAGCCACGTGCCAGCCTACCCAGCCTGGCCCGGAACTGAAGGCAGCCCAGCTAGGCCTTCGGAGATCAGAGCTGTCCTCCAGCAGCTATCAGGCCCCTGGCAAGCCCCTACTCTCTCTGCCCACAGGCCTGGTGGCCTTGAAGCACCCACTGGGCAGCTGCTCCTGGCCCCTCCCTGGCCTGTGGACTTGAGTCCTGAGGCCTGAGTGCATAGGCAAGGGGGTTTGGGTGCACAGAGCTGGGCTCAGTGCGCGGCTCCCTGAGGGACTTTTGGGATGAGTTTGCTAATAGAGATGTCTGTTCTGGGAGGTCGTGATATCACCTGTCATTAACCTGGGCATCCTGCCCAGGGTTCTCACCAAGAAATCGTAGGCAGCTGCTTGCAGGCTCGTGAGTGATTTGCAAGGACCACAAGCATATTTGCATAAACATATGTATGGAGTGTGTATTTATTTGCATTCATTTGCATAAATTGCTGGCTCTTTGAGCTGTTGTTCCTTAATTTTATTTTATTTTTTTCAGTAAATTTATTTGAGCTCTGAGCACAGATCTAGACACTTTAGGAATGAGAACAAAAAAAGCAAAAAACAACAACAGCACTGGGGCATAAGATGAGAAATTCTCAAACTTAGCTGCACATTAAAATTTTCTAGGGAGGTTTTAGAAATCCTGGTGACTAGATTGTCCCCCATAGTGTTGGATATAACCTCTGGGGATGGGGCAGAAATATAAGGTATTTTTAAAATATACGTTTTTTAAAGTTTATTTATTTTGAGAGAGAGAGGGTGGGGGGGGAGGGCAGAGAGAGAGGGAGAGAGAGAGAATCCCAAGCAGGCTTTGCACTATCAGTGCAGAGCCCATTGTGGGGCTGAAACCCATGAACCTCAAGATCATGACCTGAGCCAAAATCAAGAGTCAGATGCTTAACCGACTGAGCCACCCAGGCAACCCGTATATAAGGGTCTCTTTTGAATGCTTAGGGTGAGTACACAGGTTGGGAACTGATGCCTTAGGACAGGGCCCGTGTCAGATCAAAGCAGCCTCAACCTCCAGCTGGAGACACTGGGCACCTCCCTCACCTCCCACATATACTAACACCTTAAGTGCGGTGAGGCATGTGACGTGCCAGGGAGGCAAAACAGGCTTCCGGTAAAATGTCTCTGTGCCCTTCTTCGTCAACACCATCCCTGTACTATGTCATCCCATGCAGAACTAGAGCATCTGGAGACCTGACTGCTCCTCCTGGCCCGGCCTCCCAGGTCACCCTGGACTCCACCTGGAGCTCTGGCCAGCCCCTAGGAGACGTGAGTGCTTCAGGGGGTACCCAGGGTCTGTTCTGTCTGAGGCACAGGGTTCTCTGTCCTTCCAATGACTTCCAGAGGCCTGGAAAGTAAGCACTTATGAGAGGGAGGCCATGTGTTCTGGAGCAAGCCCACCAGACCCCATCCACGTCCCTCCCTTCCTCTCTCAGGGTTGGGGAGAAGGCCAAGTCCTAGGGTTTGCAGGCTTTCCCCTCCCTGATGGGCGCTGCCTGGGCAAAGAGAAATGCTGGAGGTGTGGAAATGCCTAACGTCCTTCAGTGTGGTTGCCTCCCAGGGTTCTGCCACTCTCCAGCCTCTTGCTGTCCCTGCTTCATGCCATCACTCCACCTGTCCACCCATCCCAGCGCCCTCTTGAGTCTCCGGTCCCTGCATCTGTGACTTTGCTTCTGCCATCGCTCTGGGGACAGCCCTTCCTCCACAGCTGTTGGCTCAAATCCCGTCCATTCAGGACCCAGCTCAGTGCCTCGTGTTCCACAGCACCTTCTCCCATCCAGCAACTATTCATTCATTCCCTCCATCGCTATGCCAAGCACTGGGGTACAGAGACCAGCCAGATCCAGGCTCTGCATTTGAGAGCTTTTCTGAGCAGTGATCAAAGTCCACTGTGTTCCGCTCCCCAGTGCCTCTCAGGGAAATGAGAAGCCCTGTCTCCTGCTGCTGTAGAGATGGACCCCATTAATACGTACTGCTCAGGGTAGACGATATAGGCCTGCTAACAGGAGACAGGCACAGCCACATCTTGCCCTGCAGAGGTGAGCAAGGAGGGAAGTGTTGGTTTCACAACCTCAGGGGGCAGGTGGGAACAGAGAGAGCAACTTCTGATGGCAGTCAGGGTGGCCCAGCCCAGTCCTCTCCTATATCCACCTTTGCTGGAACACATGGGGTCATTCCTGGAGCCTCTGGGAGCCCTGTGGTTTGGTTTGCAGACCCTTCCCAACCCCAGGTCAGCTGTGCTGGGGAAAGCCTTCCCACCTGCCCCAGGCCCTGGTTGCAGTCCCCTGGGGTCTGTAGCTACCCACCCAGACCCTCTCATTCCATTGAGATTCTCACCTCCACCCACAAGAGGCAATACTCACCCCAAGTGGGAGCCAGAGTGGCCACCGCAGTAGACTTGTAGAAGCTCCAGGGAGCCTGGAGATGGCTTCTGTTCCTAAAAGGAGATGTGGCACCCAACGGACTCCAGTATTTACCACCAAGACAGAGCTGGGCAGGAGGGCCACAGCGCACAGGTAC
Organism: Panthera uncia; assembly: GCF_023721935.1. Classification (NCBI taxonomy): domain Eukaryota; kingdom Metazoa; phylum Chordata; class Mammalia; order Carnivora; family Felidae; genus Panthera; species Panthera uncia. Next base: position 21,600,452 of record NW_026057579.1, on the reverse strand, counting down.
AGGGACAGCTCCTGAGTCAAGTCCAGCATTGCCTTCCCCAGCCCTGGGTCTGGAGCTGGAGGCTGGAGCTAGGGCCAAGGAGGACTCTCCTCCAGATTTTGTGCCATCACAGAGGACTATAGACCCATCTGGCGGCATCTGCGGGCCACCCCAGGACAGGTTCCGTGGGCACCCAAGGCTGCGCAAGGCTCTGGGAATCAGGGAGGTGAAAGGTGGCATCTCTACCACCTCAGAGCTCTCAGTCTAACCGGAGACAGGATTCACAGGCAAGGATCACAGACCTAGGATGGAGGGATTAGCAAGGGAGAGGCCTGAGCTGGCAAACAGGAGATGAAGTTGAAGGGGCATGGGTAGGAAGGATGTCAGAGGCCACCTGTTGACCCTTCCAGGAACCTCCTGGGACCAGGCCTGGGGTGCCTCCCCCACAAGCTGGTGGGTGCCAAGGACATTGCCGGTCAGTAAGACAGGCAGATGTGCAGGCCACCATGACGGGTAGACGGGGTTACCAGCAGTGGACCAGGGGCTGGCTCCTCCCCAGTGGTCATGGTTTCTTGGCAGGTGGCCAAAGACACCTAGGCTGGCTTTAAGGCAGACCTGACTCTCCGACTCTGTGCCAGGGCCTGAAGCTGGCACCTGGTCCCCTGGAGGACAAACCCCACTTTTTTCTTTTTTTGCTTATTTTCTAATTTTCCTACAATGGTCATGGTGATAGCTTGTATTAAAGACCATTAGCAATATGAAAAACTGCAATGACTCCTAGGCTCTCACCTCTCCTGAAATGACAGGAGGCAATGTGTTGCCCCAGACCTGACACTGGCCAGGCCCGGCAGGAGGGGTGGGCACAGATGGAGACCCTGGGGCAAACAGCCATGGAGGGACACCCCTTCCCAGAGACTGGAGGGCACAAGTGTGGTCCCTATGCCCTACAAACACACACACGCAGGGCTGCACACGCTCCTCCCCCACGTCCTCACCCCAGGGACTCTCTGGCTATGAACTCCCTTCTCCTGTGATGTATTCTAAGTGCTCTGAGTTGCCATTAGCCCCTGGCATCTGGGGTTTCCGTTTCATTTCCCTCTTTACCTGGGTAACCGAACTGATTGTACTCCCAGCTCTGGTTCACTAATTCTTGCAAATCCTTTGAAACTATTGATTTATTTGCTGGGACTATACTCTCAGGATCCTTGGGAAACACTGGCTTTTGCTAAAGCAGGTCGAGGAGGGCTGTGTTTCCCCTACTTCTTGTATCTCTCTACTGCCTGCCCCCCATCTCCTCCTCCCAGTACCTCCTGCCACCCCTTCTCTTTGCCATCCTGTCCCTTCCTGGGGCAGGTGGCTGACTTTACCAAAGCCCTAGCTGACTGGACCTTTCAGGGATTAAGTCTTTAGGATGCTCACAACAAAGCAAGGTTCCGTGGAACAATGCCCATGAGAATTGAGACTTCGAGGTTGTGTCTTGTTGCTGGGATCTTCGCCTTTATTTGAGATACCATTTCCTCCTCTGGGTTCTTGTTGCTCTTCTATTTTCCTGGGTCTGCAGTGATGGGTGCAGAAGCTCTGGGGTCCCTCACTCGGGCTCTTCCCCCGCGCTATCCACACAGACAGCTATCTCACCCAGGCTTTGCAGGAACCCGGTGGAAGGCAGCTCAGCCAGGGCCTCTGGATGGAAAGAGTATGGGGGTGGTCGTGATGGCCAGTCGAGGGGAAAGAGCCCAGCCCCTCTGGAAATCCCGGGCAGTGAAGGAGCGAAGCAGGGCTCCCTATGGGCCTCCCCTGCCACAGCCACCCACAGCCACCCACTGGCCAGGAAAGGAGGGTAGCGAGCACTCTCCACTTTCACCCCAGATGAAGAAACCAGATAAGCGTGATGACGAATTTTCAGGCTCTGCACCTAGAGCCCCATCTTCTCCACCTGGGGGGCTGGGCTGTGTTGGAGGGTGTGGTGGTGACTGTCGGTTCCCTGACTGCCTTAGCTGAGCTCTGTCTTCTAGGCAGAGATACCTAGAGTTTATACCTGTCTGAGGGCACACACAGCACGGCTCCATTCAGCATACATCTTTATTCAATTCTCTGGCAGGGGCCAGCCACAGATTTGCATATGTATTTGGAAATCTGACGTCTTGCCCCTAAAATAGTGAGTGGTAAAATAGAAAGCTATAAAATGGTAACAGCCAAGGATAGACCACAGGCTGGTTGGTGGCTTCTCATCGGAGAAGGGCCTCTGTACTCACAGCCTGCGAGGCAAAGCCTGGGGACCCATCAGTTTGAGGGGCACTTCCACAATGCTGCAGGGGAGAGAGGCAGCAACCAGCACCTGTTTTCTGAATGCCTTGCCCTGGGCCAAGTGGGAGGCTGGCTGCGGGGGGTGAGGGTGGGGGGCTCAAGACAGACACAGTGCTCAGAAAATCCTTCCCTCCACCCCAGCCCTACGTGGACTCTCAAAGACCTCCCCATTGGAGCTCAGAGCCCCTTCCACGGTTTTCCAGGCTAAAGGCCAGGCCTCACCCTCACTGCTCACCTGCCTGACCCCAGCAGCCCCTGGGGGCAGGGTCTCGCTTTCTCCAGATGTTTGCTCTCCATCCATCCCACCTCTTTATACTCCAGGTGAACTGGGTGACTTTTCTGAATTTTTCTCAAAGGCCTGCAATCTATAGCCTGTCATGGGGACCTCTGCCTGCACTCCAGCTCAGCTCTGCCCCCACCCTGGCTCCGGCTGTACCTTACTGCCCATCACCTCTGGAGTGTGCTGATGTGCAACTTGGGCCTCTGCACAGGCAGACTGCTAACAAAAATGCCCCCCTGTCCACCTTTAACAAGTCCCACTCACATCCCAAGACCAAGCCAAGTCCCCTATCCCTGCGGGCCTTCCCTCCTCCACTCCCACCCTGTGCTCCCCCAGTGCTCCAAGCAGGCTTTGCTACAAGGAGTGTCTGTCACCCTGCGTATGACACAATGTAACACAGATGCATTCCGTGTCTGCACTACCCAGGGTGGTGAGACACCAAACACACACTACAGCTCTGAGAATTAAACAGAACAGGCATTAATCTGAGGCTGGGAATTGGGGCAGCACCGGAAGATCCGTCCCGGGATCAGGATGCTTGGGACCCTGCACTGGCAGTCTCCCTCCCCCGGAGGGCTCAAGCACCACTGCGCCGTCGGCCCCGCCAGTTCACCACAGCCACCATAGTCATCCCGGCTGGCTCTGCATGCCACACTGGAACGTCACAGTCCAGGCGTTAGCATCAGACAGGCCGAGCCCAGGTCTCATGTCTACATGCCAGCTGCCAGGAAGCTGCCTCTGCTGGACTCATGCACAGGACCCAGTTCCCCGCACATCTTGGGTTCTCCTCAACAGAAGGGGGTTCCCGTGCCAAGCAGCCAAAATGACCTCTGTCTACTGCAGCATCTACCTCCCCCATCAGACTGTGAGCAACTTGAGGATGGAAGCTGGTCTTCTATTCATAGTCCGGGTCCTGACACATAGTAGGTAAATGTAAATGTGTATTAGACTATGAACTAGTAAATTAAGACGAATACCCTTTGTCACGTGCATTTAGTTCTCCACCGGTGACAAAGCTAGTGGTCACCCAACACCCCCTGCATTTCCTGGTCATCTCACTCAGCACCCCCACCAAGGCCCCTCATCTCTCCCTCCTCAGAAGGCCTTCAGCACCACCACTGACCATTTATATAGCACCTGTGTCCCCACTGAGCTGCACTGTCCTCTGGGACAGGGACTGTCTCACTCATCTATTGCCCCGACTCGTCTTTAGCTCCCTCCTCCACCCCAGCTCCTGGCCCAGTGCCCTGTACCTTGTAAATTCAGAAAAAGGGCATCAGGATGGGTTGGAATGGCAGAAAGGAAGGGCCTGATGATGTAGAAAGGCCAGGGGTGGGGGCAGAGTGTGGGGGTGTGGGGGTGGGGCCATTGGTGGTTGACTCTGAGCAGACTTTTTTGAGTGTAAGAGACAAACCTGTCTCACCCTATCTCATAAAATTCATGAATGGCCCCCAGTCTCCTGTGGGTTAAATACCACAATGGGTTTGTTTCTTTCACCATCTACTACGGGCCTGCCTCTTATACTACACACACACACACACACACACTCATATATGTACATACATGCTCATATACAACCACATGTTCACACATACTATATGTTCGTGTCCACATGCTTACATATATCACACACTCAGACATACACATACATGTGCATATGGTTCACACCCTGCCCCTCCAACCCACCTGGTGGGCTGCTACACATCTTTCCAGTATTTTCTTAAAGACCACCCCCCACACCCAAGCCTCCCTGAGTTCCACTGAGCCAGCCAACAGTCCTTCCTCTGAGCTTCCTCTACCCGGTGCTTGCCCCACACTTGGCATCACAGTCAGTTAGTGCATCCCCTGTTAAAGCTCCTCTGGTCTGTGATCATTTCCATTCACATGTGTCCCGGGGACCCCACCCCCAGCCCCGTTCCCAGTCCACCTGTTGAATGAGTAAACAAGTGGGTCAGACAGACACAATGTGTCTGAAGCCCCCAGAGTCTGCCTATGAAAAGGGATGTCCATGCCTCAGCCTTATTCAGCTATGGACTTAATTGCCTGCTCCAGAGCACCCCCAACCTCTCTAGTGCCCTCTCCACTTTGTGCCCTGACCCCTGGTCACCTGGAGCTCTCCGAGGTGCTGAACATGGTTCTCTCACTTGGCCCAACTATCTGTCCTGGCCTCTGGATTCTAGTCCTTCTAGCCAAGAGCCACCACGACCTTCCATAAATCTACCCTCCAATGGAAAAGAAGCAAAGTCTCTAAATATGCTATAGGCAGAACACTATTTCACAAAGGCACAACACATTATGAGAGCACAGAGGGAGGGGTAAGCTCCCCTTCCCCATCCCAGACAACAGATTCAACTCTCTCCCTGGGGCCAGACACAAGTCTCATCCTCACCTGGTCCTGAGAACCAAGGCCTCTCAGGGCACCCACCTCCCTGGTGCCAACTTCTAGCCACTGGGGGGGGGGGGGCTCTGGCTTCACAGAGGGACTGTATGGCCACCTTCCCTCCAAGTCTCTGACCTCCTGGCTTTTCCTTGCCCATCTGCTATGGCTTCCCTGGCATTTGCAAACCCCACCTTCAGGCTTCTGTTCCCCACGAAGCTCTTCAGGGTCCTGACTTGACTTGCCTGGGTGCTTAATTAACTGCACATTCCCCCATCCTGGCTCCAGTACATCTGCCTAGAGTCCTGGCTCCTGCAGAGCCTTCTGAACATTGGTCTTGACCTCATTTCTTACCTGACTCTCCTAAGCTCTGGACTTCCCGTGGGGTCTCTCAGCCCTGACCCTCTATGACATGTTCATCATGTTCAGAGTATTCCCATCATCCCCTAGGCCTTCATCCTCAAAGCAGGAGCCAGGTGAAAGCTACCTTTCTGGAGGCAGGAAGGACTAATGCCTGCCAGTGTCCACCTGACTAGGGCACTTCCTCCAACTGCAGCCTCGGGGTTTGCCCACTGACCCCTGCTCAGCCAGGGGTTGGTCCTCACCTGTGCAGTTTTATGAGGGTTTTTTTTTTTTTCTCATTTTAAGGAGAAAAACTTAAATGACTTTTATAACATCTTGGAGGGCCTGAGAATGCTCCAACTGGAAGGTAACTCTCAGTTCTGCCCAACAAATGCATATCAAGCACCCTCTAGTTCATAGCCCTGGGGCAGGGGCTGTAGGGACGGAAAGGCCCCTCGGTGCCAAATTTCACCGCTTGAGAAATAGGTCTTGTCTCCCAGCATTGGACAACTTGGAAAAGGCAGGCTGGTGAGAGGCAGTGACTGTTCTTAGGACTTTATCCCTTTCTGGTAAATGGCAGGAATTTCCATTTGGACAAGATAACCAGAAGGTCTCCTCCCTATAACTCTAGGTCAGGCAAGAAGTCTGAGCCTTTCACACCTCTCTTCTCTAGAAGGCCCCATTTCCAGGGAGGGCTTGCCTATATGTAAGGCTGTTAGGCCCTGGGCTGGGGCTGGTGTGACTCCCTGGTAAAGGAATGCCCCTCCAACTCAGGTCAGGTGTGTGGTCTGCAGGTGGTTTTCTCCTGTCCAAGAGGCTGGAGCCCAGCTGGCCCTCAAGGTCGATTCTGAGCTGTTCTTTGGAAAAGGAGATGTGTATATGTGATCAGTCAGGGAATGAGGGAGGAAGAAGGACAGCATTCAGCTTGGGAGCCTGTCAGCAACGGGTTTGCTCTGTTTGTGTAAAGCCACCACTTGTCCCCATAGTATCTGAACATGCTGGGCTCCTTCACTCCTGGATGAATTATCCTCTGGGCATGCATGGCACAATCTTTGCTGGGCTTTCTCAGTATATTTCACAACTGCTCTGAGTTTATAATTTTCTTAAGTCCTTTATCAAATATGTGTCATAAATACCATTGGAATCAGGAGCATTTATCACATAGCTGGGTTCTTTCTTGAGCTCTGAAAAAAATTATTTGACTGTACAACATTTCTCGGGGCTCTGATTTAATGGACTTCTCTGCTGCAAAGCCACTGAAATGTGTTGCCTTTTAATATTTGACACCTCTTCCTCTTTATTACCACCTCAGACAGCCCTTCTAGTCCAGCTGGAATGAGCCCATTAGTCTCTGACAAATAACTCGTGTATTTGATAAAAAATATGCAAAAGCTTGGCTGCAGTGTCATCTCCAGGCTTGGTTCTGTTTGCAGCCTCCCTCTTCTCTAAACAAAGCATCGGGGCCAGGCTGACCCTCCCCAGTGTCCCCTTTCTCTTGGATGCCACTTGCTGCCAGGTCCACAGAGTCAGTTTATCCCACCACTTATAACGGGCTTTGAGATGGGGTATTTAGAGATGTCCATCACTGAGTGTTAAGAATTAGCCTCACAGCGGCACTGTTCATAGTAACCAAAAGGTGGAAGCCATCCACGTGTCTACTGACAAATTAATGAACAGATAAGCAAACTGTGGTACACACACATAATGGAATTGCATTCAGCTTTAAAAAGGAAGGAAATTCTGACACATACTACAACGTGGATGAACCTTGAGGGTATTATATGAAGTTAAATAAGCTAGCCACAAAAAGGCAAGTACTGCATGATTCCCCTCATATGAGGTACCTAGAGTAGTCAAATTCGTAGAGACAGAAAGTATCATGGTCACTGCCAAGAGCTGGGGAAGAGGGGCATGGGAAGTGGTTATTGAATGGGTACAGAGTTTCAGTTTTGCAAGATGAAGCATTCTAGAGATTGCACAGCACCATAAACGTGCTTAACACTACCGACCTGTACACTTAAAATAGTTACAATGGTAAATTTTACTGCAATTAAAAAAAAAAAAAAGAATTATCTTCAAATTCCACCAGTAGAGGAGAAACCAACACAGAAGTTTTATGAGCACTTGAGTTCCATCATTTATTCATGCTTTCTGGATCAGTTGGTTCTTGCTGTGTAACAAACACTTCTAAGATTTAGTGGCTTAAAACAACAACCATTGATTTAAATTATGATTCTGGTCTGCAGTTTGGGCTAGGCTCAGCTGATCTAGGTGAGGCTCAGCCGATTTTGGTGGGAGCTGGCGGGTGTGAATGGCTCCTCTCTGCTCCACATGGCCTTTTATCCTCCAAAAGACTCACTCAGGCTTGTTCATGTGGTAGTGGCAGGGGTCCCAAGAGAGTGAGCAAAAACAAGCAAAGTTTTTGAGGCTCTGGTTCACACTCACATAATGTCCTTGCAACCACATTCTCTGGTCAAAGCAAGTCACAAGGCCCATCAAAATTCAGAGGGTGGGGAGACGAACTCCACCCCTTGATGGGAGGGGAGGCAAAGAATTTTTGCCATCTACCACACAAGTTGTATGGTTGTGCCATGGCCCCATGATAAATGTTGAAGATAAACATATAAATAAGTTACAGTCTAGTGCGGGAGACATACACGTAAATAAATAATTACAATGTACAGCGTGCTCTAAAGAAGTAAGCACAGGATGCTTTGGGAGCATGGAGGAGGGCAGAGGGCAGCGGGATGTGGGAGAAGAAGGGGAAAGAGGCAGATACCTGGGACACAGTAACACCTTAACTGGTATTGCAGGTCAAAATGATCATTAGCCAGAAGAAGGGAGGAAGAGAGATTGAGGCGGAGGGCCCCGAGAAGGGTGAAGGCTGGCAGGGGACATGCCTGGGGTACAAGAAAGCTTCAGTGAGGAGTAGAGGAGGCGGGCCATGTCACAGATGGCCTTGAAGACTTTATTTAAGCCAGATGGATGGCCAGGTTGCTGAGTGGAGGGGGCTTAGGGCCAGCAACAGCCAAGACATCCTCGGAGGCTGCTGCCCTAACCCAGGTGAAAGAGGGTGGTGGCTCAGACACCCAGGTGTTCCTGAGGCCAGGAGAGAATCAACAGCAGAGATTTATAGGCAGTGAAAGAGTCAGGGTGGAGAAGAGAGGAATCAGCAGGAAGATTCAGTGTCCCCTGGGCCTGTGCTTTCTGCCCAGCAATCTGAACAGCCAGGAGTTCCCCACTGAGGGGCCAAGGCCAAGGGCACAGCGCAGCCACTATGTGGCCAGGCAAGGGCATGGGGTCCTGCAGGCACAGCTGGGGCATCCCACCCAAAACCCAAGAGACCAGAAAAGAGTTCGCTGTTATCGGCCAACAAGGAAGGACCTGAGGTCAAGGCTTCCCCTCCTCCACGAGCTTGAGGCAGCCAGATTCTGCAGGGTGCTGGGGTGCTGTAGGGTCTACCCCGAAGGCCCAGCCCCTGCCAGGCTCTGCCCCAATGCCCACAAACTGTCCAAACTGGGCACAGCGTTGCTGGTCGGAAAGCTTCCCCAGGACCCCACATTCTTCCAAGACCCTTGTACATTAAGTGGTTGTCCTTGGCCGAGACACGGGGTAGGTGGGAGGGCAGCTTGTGCCTGGAGCCGGTGCTGGCTTCCTCCCATGGATCCTGGGTCATGATGTCCTGAAACATCCTCTCTCTGGCTGGGCACTCAGCCGGCAGCAATAAGCACACACTGCCTGATCAATACTTTGAATGCACTTGGGGCCCCGCTGTGAAAAGGAATCCCCTGGTGAGCACTTTCATAAATTGAAAAATTTTTCTGAAACTGAGTGAGTAATCCTGCCCAGCTATTAAATCCAGATTTCCGCAAAGTGAGAGTAGAAAGTGCTTACATTTCGATGGTGACCTGGATCTCCGAGCACCTCCCAGATGCGTCCAGGATTCCCGGAGGCGGCAGGCGGTACCTGCCAGCACTGGGGCTGCACTTGCAATCTTTGCTGGGACCTTGGTTTGAAGTCAGAGCTTTCAAAAACAATCAGAATGCTCCGGGCCCAGGAGGCGTGGTATTTTGTAACCACTGTGTTTTCCTGGCCCCCTGGGCATGGTTAACTCAGCAGGCTCATGGCTGCATCTGTCACTCACAGCAATGTGACAACCAACGGGGAGGCAAGAGCAGGTGCTTCTAGGTGCTTGAGGGAACTGAGCACCTAAAGCTGGGGCAATGTGCCCAGGGTCACACAGCCAATTAGTGACAAAGCTGGAATGAGAACCAGGATCCAGAACTCCAGCCCAGAACTCTCTAACCCCCACACAACTTCACTCAAAAAGGTGACGTCACCCACCAGGCTCATGTTTCAGGAATGAATTCAGTTGGTGGCTCTTCTTGGAGCCGATGTGTGACCATGGCAAGCAGTTCAGCCTCAGGCCCGCCCGACCCTGAAGGCTCCCCCCCACTCCCATCGTGTCCTTGAGCGAGCAACAAGCTGGGGCTGCGGGTCCCACAGCCTTGCCGCCTGCACCTCTCCCAGATGTGTCCCACAGGCCCTCACGCCAACCCCAAACTGAAGTCACCATCCCCTCCCTTCCTGGTGTCCCTCCAGAAGCCTGGAAGTGGCCCTCGTGCTGGCTGCCTCCCTTCCCCTCCCGCACCTCCCCCCCCCCCCCCCCCCATGTTTCACAGCCTAAATACTTGTCTTTCTTTGTCCTTCTGTCCCCATTGTAGTTCAGGCTTTTGTCACTTCTCACTTAGATCATGGAGTGATCACCACCATCAGCAAAAACATCATGCCTGCCTCCCCTTGGGCATTTACTATGTGCCAGGCCCACAACTAACAGCTTACCATGGACTAGCTCATTTAACCTTCAACAAAGGTAGAAACTGAGGCTTCAGACACGTTCCCAAGGTCATACATTTGATAGGAGGCAGAGTTCAGGTTCTCCCCGGGGCCTGGCTGAGGCTTCCCCTCGCCCCCACCTGCCTCTGGGCGCCCACCAGTACTCCCTGTCCCGCCTCTAACGCGGCTGCCACAACGATTTGTCTGGCACCCAGGTCTAAGCCCGTCCCTCCCCTGAACAGAATCCCATGGCTCTCTGGTGCCCACGAGACTGAGCTGCCGCCCTCTCACAAGGTTATTGAAGTCTGACCCCACCTGCCGACCTATCACGTCCCTTTGTTCCCAATCTGCCCACAGGTGCCCTGCACACCCTCCACCTAGTGCTTCAGGCCCTGCTGGTCTCCCTTGTCCAGGTCTGAGCGCACCCACGGGAGCCTTCCAGAGGCCCCAGCCAGAGGGCCCACACACACCCATGCAGGTACCCTGCAGCTCCGCCTGATGTGGGGTTGGTGGTGGTCAGTGAGTTGGCATTGCCCACACAACTTAGACCCCCTTTCTCACTGTCTGCCTTGGTCTTCAGCAGAACCAGAGCCCGGTATGTGCTCACAAAGAAGGGCTTGCCTGACACCAAGGCCCACAAGCCCCTAAGCTCAAGCTCAGGGATTTTCACCAGGCTCTGGAAAAGAGTGGGAACCTCTGTCCCCATTTTGCAGATGTGGAGACATAGGCTTGTCCAAGGACATACGGGTGTCAGGGACAGAGCTGGGCTCGGGAGCGCATCTTGACAGACAGCCAATGCTGGCCCATGTGGACAGAAATGACTGGTTACTCTGCAGCAGGGCATTTTGGAAAGTAACTCCAGAACACCAGCCAGGGTGCAGCATAGACCTGGAGGGCTCAGGGTGATGGTAGGGGACTTGGAATCAGGGCTCAGTTCTGCAGACCACCCTCTTGTATTCATCTGCCAAAGAACATAACCCTTCCTGACAACAGTCTATGTCATTCTGGCCCAATAATCTGGGCCTCTGATGTCCAGCAACCAGCAGCTAGAGGGTCCAGGGGGCAGGCAGGCAAGGCAAGGCCAGTGGGAGTGTTGATCGTCTGAAGGCCCTAACTTTTGCAAGGGAAAGAGTTTCTCTAAACTAATCAGGGTAGCCATCGGGCTCTCTTCCTTACCCTGCTGAGCCTTGAGGTGGGTCTAGGAGACATCCCCAGGTTTGGAGCCCACAGGCCCGGGACACTCTCTGAACCAACCCCAGGTGGCCAAGACACCAGGCAAAGGTAGGTGTGCATCAGGGTGGGAAGGCCCCAGAGGCCACTCTGGGACCTGCTGGGGCTGTAAGCCAGGTTCCCCCATGCCGAAGCCCCAGCTGAGGGTGGACACCCTGAGAGAACAGCCCAGGAAACGGGAGGAGGCGCACACAGGTCCTACCTCTTGCCGGCCTTCCCCAACAGTTCCGGAAGTGTGCAACGGAAGGAAGTGCTCTCCAGGCCCCCATTCCACCCCTCCCTTCTTGGGGCCCCTCTCTAAGAAGCTCACCCCATGCCTTGACTTGAGCGTTTAACATAAAGGATGCTGTTTTTGCAGGTTTTGTGGTTTTTATTCCTTTGAACCATATCCAGCCCATCTTACATCACAATGCCATGCTTTACTTGGTATCAGATACATCAGCACTCATTGGCATTTGGAGAACTCGTTCTGTAGTTTTATAACAGTTTTTAGTTGTCTGTGATAATGTATTCTCTGTTTCCAATTGTCAGTATGGGAATCTTTTCCCCCAGCCTTTCAATTTCTGGGTTTGATTTTTTTTTTCTGTATTGTATTGTTTCGGTTTTTTTTTATTTATTTCTTTGTTTTCTTTCCTTTTTTTTTCCTTTGCTTTTGAAAGTTGTTGTTCCTTTGGTTATGTAGCCCCTCCCAATTGCTGCTTGTTTACGCATCGTTTGTGACTTCTTTTGACTGTCAGTGTTGAGCCAGTCTTGCCAAGAAACAGTATCAAGTATTTTCCTATTTCTCTACTTCTTGAAAGAAAAAATTTTAATTAAAAAAAAAAAAAACTCTTAATGGGAACCTGGCCCTGTCTGTCTTCTCTGTTCTGCAGAAATGTTGAAGGAATTGAACCAGCAGCGCAGAGCGAAAGCGTTTACAGACCTGAAAATTGTTGTTGAAGGCAGAGAGTTTGAAGTCCACCAAAATGTTCTAGCTTCCTGCAGCTTGTATTTCAAGGACCTGATTCAAAGGTTTGCCTTCCTTCCAGCTGTGGTCGGGTCTGTTCCTTTGTAGGACGCTTTTGTGTCGCTTTTCTCCTCCCCTCTCTTGCAGGTTCCTGAAGCGTGACTCCCTGTCACAGAGCCAGTAGCCATCTCTCCCCCTCCTCCCCCTCCTCCCGAGTGCCCTCTCACACACAGCCTCAGAGCAGCCACTGCCCCCGGCCTGCCCCACGCAGCTTTGCTGGTCACCGGGGGCCACTGTCAGCAGTAGACGACACCCCAGCCCTGCCCCGAGGATCCCGAGTTCTCAGTGGCTCACAAGCCCTCCCTGAGATTAGGAGGACTGTAGACTCCACGTAGGCTCCACTTTAAGGGACCACTGCACACTGTCCCCACTGGTCGAGCACGGGGTCCCAGGCACCGTCATCACTGCTGTCGATAGTGAACTTAACGCCAGGAAAGCACATCGACCAGACCGTCCCCCGCTGAGGAGCACAAGGTGCCGTTTTCCACAGCTCGAGTCGGGGAGAAGAGACTTGTAGCCAAATCCTCATTCACGCTGCATGCCTTGATACTTGTACACTGAGCCTAAACCGGCGTTGTCTGAGCACAGACCACGTGTGTCCTAAACACGGTCTCTCTCAGCCTTTGCTCCCCTGCCCTCTGCCCTCTGCCCTCTGCCCTCTGCCCCGGCTCTTTCTACCTAAATGAGTTTTAATGGTGCATGAGCATCTTTTTTTTTTTTTCTTCCATTTTGTTGATTTTTTTAATTTGTCTGCTTCATACCCTCGCAAACGAGTCAGGGGCCACCTTCTAGCTCCTTAGTGAGGGAGAGCAGCTGAGGGGGCCGGCCCAGGGTAACGCTCCTGTCTCTCTCACCCATCAGCAGATTAATGCCGCTGCTCATTTTGCCTTGCAGCCTCTCCGGGGCGGACGCTGAGCCGGGACTGGGCTCAGAGTGAGAGGACAGGACCTCTGCTTGCTTCCCAATGCTGTGTTTGGACTTGCCAACTAACCCCAGAGTGACTGTGTTTTGTTTCAGGATGGCACACTGGCTGGCACCTCCTTTCCAATCTGTTGTGTCCTTTCACTTAGAGCTGAGCTGCCCGGCGTGCAAGCCCCGCCCAGCCACACTGGCCCCAGCCATGCAGGACGGGGCAGGCTCTTTGTGACTTCCAGTCTCATGGACAGCTTGGGTCTCCCGCCCCCGGTGCTTGGGTTCTCGCTATCCAAGCACAGGGGTCAGGGGCATGAGCTCTGGGGTAAAGAGGCACGTTCAGTGGCTTCTTCAGGCCAAGGGAGGTCTTTGTGCTGCCATTCTTGGCAAATTCTGGTACTGGCAGTGACCAGCATCCTAGGGCCTTGGTCCCTGCTACAGACCAGCTGGAGAGCACAGAGCGGGCAGGATGCAGGGGCAGGTTGGTACTAAGCGATGGCCCAGCCCTGGGCTAGAATGATGCAGGCAAGAGGAGCACAAGAGCCATTTGAATGTCTTCAGAGACCTTACATGCAAAGCCAAACTTGTACACAGCAGAGAAGAGGACACCACTAGGTGGGAACCCAAAGTAGTGAAGCCTTCTTAGGCCAAAAAGAAAGAGGAAGAACATTCCAGGCAAGGGGTGGGTTGCTTGGAATGGTCTGGAATACAAGGAATGTTCTAGAATGTTCTAGAATGCTCCAGACAGGGGATGGGTTCCTGAAATGAAAAGCTGGGACAGAGACTGTCATGAGCAGTGTGGAGGGGAATATAGCCTTCGCAGAGATGGGTGTGAGCTGGGGTGAGATAGGCAGGCAAGCCCTGACCCCTGGGGCTAGGGCCCTGGGCTTGGTCTGAGGATGTGGGGGTCATCAGGAGCAGGGGATGCTCACCTGAAGATGAAAGAACTTGGGATGTGCCTCGGTGACCCTAAGCGGAACTGATGGGTGCTAGAGCCAAGAGGCAGTCACTGGAAGGGAGAGGGCACCCCACTGGGAGCTAGGAGACCTGGGTTGTACACCTGACTCTGCCACTTGTCCTATGACCCCAGGCAAGTCACGTCCTCTCTCTCAGGCCTCGAGATTTCTCATCTGTAAAACAGGAGGTTGGTTCAAATGACATCCAGGTTTCCTTCCAGCTCTGACATCCCAAGGTGGCGGTAAGGGGATGGGCATGGCCGGGCCTGCAAAGGCTTCCCGTGTGCAAGCCCTAGGACGTGAGAATGGTGAGATCACAGGGTGGAAGGTGGGTCCATGGACCAATGTCAGGGCAGAGCTGAGGGAGTGATGAATTAAGCAGCTGAAGGATGTCCAAGTAGACACATCTGGTAGGCAGCCACATCGCAGGGTCTGAATCCAGACAGGTTGAGGCCCGGGGAGACTCCTTCGGCATACAGGAGGGCACTCAGGGAGGAGGGAAGGCCGAAGCCAAGCCCAGAGACCCCCTGTGGTTGAAGGTCACAATGCTAATTTGCAGCCATTTCAACCTTTTACTTCCCTCAACTTGACCTTGGTGCACATCACCATTTCTGCCCATGGCTGCAAAAAGAGTCCTCTTGTGGGGAAGAAAGTGGACTCGCTACGGAAAGATGATTTCCTTTCTGGCCTTGTAAAATTCTGGAGAAGCTCACACTCTCGCGGTCAGGGGACGGTTGACGTCACCAGGCCATTTCAGTCTGTGACCCTGGAGACTTGGTGTATATCAGCCAGGACGGCTCAGCGAGAGAAATGCGGCCCTGCCCACTGAGCACGAAGCAGGGGCTTCCCTCTCGGGCGTCTGCACTACAGAAACAGAGGGAGTGGGCACAGTCTGTGGAACATGGTATCCTGGTCCTTACCTTTATGAGGGTCTCAGTGAGCACTGTCAAGGGCGGGTGGCTGTCCCAGGACCCGCAGACCCAGAGGCTCAGGCTGGACTCCTTTCCACCTCCGTCCTGGGGCCAGTAATGTGTTCACCACTCCAGCCCCAGCAAGGACACCGTCCCAGCCCCCAGCCTCGACCCCGGTGTGGACAACCTCACCCGGGGCCACAGGACAGACCTTAGGGAAACCAAGTCATTTGGTACTTTTCGCTCAGCTAACAAGCAGGAGCCCTTCCTGGGTGCCAGGTCTGGCCGGAAACGCTAGATGAGATGAGTCTCTGCCTCGAGGAGGCCCACAGCCTGCCAGGGGGAGCCTGTAAAGAAGTGTGAACAGGAGAGCAGACTGAGCACACAAATGGGGTTTAGTGGCTCACAGGCAAAGCACCTAACTGTGGTAGAAGAGGTGTTCAGGGACAGCCCCCAGGGAGTGGTGGCATCTGGTGTGGGTTTTAAACAAAGAAGGGAATTGGCCGGGCTGGTGAGTAGGACAGAGCCACTGCTGGCAGAGGAGGGAGAGAGTGAGGCCGGTGCCGGAGGTGGAGCCGGCTCGCAAGGCTTTGCAGGAAGCCCGGAGGGGCCACGGTCAGATCTGTGTTTCATAAGGATAACAATCAGTGAGCGGGAGAGCAGGATCTCAGTGTCCTCTCCTGACCAGCTCAGCTGCCCGTGAGCCCCGGGGCCGGGCAGATGTCCTGCCCGGAGCCCCCGTTCTCCAGGCCCCAGGCCGACTCCCCACCTTTGTCCACGTGTTCTTTCCTCACATGTGCACGTACCTTTAGTGTGGCTGCAACGGCTTCTTTCCACTAGTCTTCCCTGATTGGATTTCAAACTCCTTTTTCCTCTGACGAGGACAAGACCCAGCCCAGAAGGAGACTTGTAGAAATGTCTAATGTCATCCTGAAAATCCTTCCTGAGAAGGGAGGCTAACCCTGAGAAGCAGGTGCCATTAGTATCCCCATTTTACAGATGAAGAAATTGAGGCCCAGAGAATTTTAAGTAAGCAAGCAGGTCCAGGATTGGTATCAAGGTCTGACTCCAAAGCTCATGCTTTTACCACCCGTTCGCTAACCTGGAGAAGAACAAAAATGTAGTCTCTATTTGTGCATGAAGTCTATAAGGAAAGAAAGTGAAACTTAGGGTTGACCATGTAGTCAGATGGACAAGGAAAAAGGATGGAGAGCCCGTGTGTGTGTGTGTGTGTGTGTGCGCGCGCGTGTGTGTACGTGTGTGTGTGTGCTAGAAACACTTGTAAACTGGACATCAGATCTGCCCAAGAGAAGACATAATCCCCACCTAAAACAGGTACCTAAGTTGCAGACACTTGCCCTCATCCAAGAGGAGGCCGTATCCTCTGGAGTGAGGAGCACCGGAGGAGACTCCGGGAGGCCATAGGGAAGCTCGGAGCAAAGCTTGTGCTGAGATCCCCGGGCCTGACTCGCCATCCCTTTGTTGCCCCATCTGAGTCCCTGCGACAATCAGGGGTGAAAACACGGCAGGAAGGGGAGCTGCGGCTTTGCCTTTGGATAATGTGAGGGATAGACTGCTGCGTGACCACCACACCTCTCCTGCACCCAGGCTGGTGGGGGACCCCAGCAGGACTGAGTGGGCTGAGCCCCAGGTTTCAGGGACTTTGAGCCGACTAGAGCTAGTGGGGTTCTGTGGTTGCAATCTCCCAAGTCCAGAGTCGCTTCTCAACCCTGCTGAGCAAGACCTGGGTCTGCTCTGGACTTTTGGGGAGCCTACAAAGAAGTCCCTTCACTTATCCCCAGAAGCCAAGGAGCCCTCAGGGTCCACTTGTGCCATGAGAGGCATTGGCTGCACCCCTTTGCCAGGTAGGCTGTGGGCCCCATCACAGAGGACAGGGGGCTGTCCTTAGAGATAGCAGAGGGAATGCCCTCCCTGCCAGTACTTCCGAACACGACCACAAGCCTGGCTGTGGGAGAAAATGTCAAGCCCCAGAGAAACTTGCCCCCTCATCATACCAAATAGGACAGAGACCTGGCATTCTGCCTTCTAGCTGAAACCCTCATCTCACAAAGTCTGTTGGAGCCAATGACTCATTCGAACTATATTCTCTTTTCATATTAAATAAAAACAGATGGTGACATTGATTTGTCCAAGGTGCTTTTCACAAGCCCCATGTATAGGCTCTGGGCTTCTCCATCTTTCTCACCAGGGGAAGCTAAAGGGATCTACCTAACTGAGTGGCATAGAGTCCAGATGTAGGGGAGCCCAACAGACTTTAACACAGTAGTCAGGCCATATGCTGCCTTTCCCCTCCTTCCCTGTGGGGTTGGGCATTTGTGGGTGGCAGTCTGCCCCCTTTCCTGGCAGAACAGAGAGGTGTGGCAAGAAGACCACATAATAAGACGAGAGATTCACAGATCTCGAAGGCCAGCAGAAAAATTTAAGTCAGACCCATCGCCAAATCACCATGGGTGGGCCAGGGCTCACCCAGTGAGACTAGAGTGTGCCGTGTCTGTGCCCTGGAGCAGGAACATGCCTGAGCTCCTATGCATGCAGTGGGATGGAAATCACATTGGAGGAGCGGGGTCATCCTCCTGAGCAGTCAGGATGCCATCCTCAGTCACCACCTGCTCCATGACATCCCCCACCCACCACTGCCCCATGCGTCCCTCCCATTCTAGATCTAAGTTGCAAAATGAAAGCATATGATCACTGAGGTGTGTGAGGAGTAACGAAGGAGTGCCCTAAAATCTAGGGAGGGCAGTTCTTATCCAGGAGAGCAAATTGCTGATGGTGGGATCTCAAACCATCTCATATTTGGGATGAGGCATTCCTGGCATGTCCACAGATCCAGGCCTGCCAAGCAGAGGGTGTGTCCCATACCTGAGGAGAAGGTGAGCCCAGGGAGTTTGGGTCTTCTGGCAGAACCCATGGGTCCTGTGTGGACGGGGCAACACCAACCTGCCCCACACTCCCACCCCCAGTGTTAGGTTCATGGCCCAACCTGACAAGGCTACCACTGCTCATTCCTGCCCTGCCCCATCTCCTTCCAAGGCCATGTCATGACCCAGACTACCCAGCAGCTTTCAGTACTCCATGTGGCTGAGTGGAGCAGGAGGCTTGGACCCCAAGAGCCAGCTTAGGACAGGGACAGAATGGCCATCTGTGGAGGACACAGCTTCCCACTGGTGACCAATGGCCACCCAAAAGAAGCAATGCCTCCCAGGGGATCCCTACTTATAGGGAAGAGGCCTAGGGATCACTGAGGTCTAGTCCCAAGACAGTCTGATGGTCAGCAATGGAAAGTGACCACCGGCTTCCCTTGGCCCCATGAACACCCATGTGGACAATGAACATGTATGTGCAGATGAGCTACATAAGGCCTCACTGCCTGGGGCCTCACCTCCTATAGATCTTGAGCTCAGCCAGCCAACAAAGCCTCCAGCCATTCCCCAAATGTCCTTTGCCCAGCAGCCCCCTGCTTTCCACAGGGGGCCTCAAAGGGGGCCTGAAGGAACAGCTATAGCCATGCATTATAGGGACAGTGGTTCTTGCCAACCCTGGACGGCACCTGCCATGGTCAACACCCCATGTGCCTCCTCACATTGTCCCTGTACTCCTTGGCCATGTGGGCACCACTCTGTCCCCAGGACCCTCTCCCTGGCTCAGAATCTGGGTGGGACAAGCATCTCTCAGAAGCACAGCCATGCATGTCCCATCGGACTCATCACTCAGGGCCGTGGACTCCCCTGATGTTCCACCTGCCCAACACCCCTCCCCACAGGGTGATGCTGAGGGTTCTCAGGGTCACATGTCACATGGACTTCAGTGTGTGTGTGTGTGTACACAGCTGAAGTCCACCCCAGCACTTCACTGAACTGGAGCTTGTCTCCTGGGTGGACAGGAGGGCTGGCCTGAGGTGGGCGCAGCAGTGGCTGGGGACCTTGGGAGAATGTAAGCAGCCCGACTTTGGCCCCATAAGCCCTGCCCTGGCTGTGGCCCAGCAGGACCTCTGCAGAGCATGAAAGGTGTGAGGAGGAACGGCCAGGCAGTGGCATGTAGGAATGAAGGCAGAGGCAGCAAAGACCGAGTAAGAGGTTGACCAGATGGCCCCTGAGGCCTGGGGTGTTAGATTTCTGTGGTTTCAAGTGATCACATAATGAACTAGTTTTATACTGAACAAAGTTACCCAAGCATGAAAATCTATCCCGACAGCAGAGGACTCGGTGTGTTAAGTCACTTGAAAAGTCACACACACTGTGTATGTCTCTGGGTTTGAGAAGAGTCTCTGCCAGCACCGTTCCCTGTCAGCTTTCCCTCCAGGCCTGGAGGCAGGGCTCCGCAGGCCTCCATCAGATGAGCCATTCCGTGGGGAGGGCCCAGCGTGGCACCCTGGGAAGGGTGGCAGGATCACAGCTACATCTGTTCCCTGCCCCATCGTATCGGTGTTTTAAAAGCGCTTGGTGGCTAGGCCTAACTGGAGAGAATGTGGCTCTCGTGGTCGCATTTCAGAGTCTTGCGGGGAAGGTGTTTTCCAGCCTCTGTCACATAAACTTTCCATGGGACTTCAGATGCCATCCAGTTCAACCCTCTTGTTTTGCAGAAGAGGAGCCTGAGGGCCAGAGAGGCAAGGTGGCGGCCTGTCAGTGACGGGGCGGGGGCACGCAGGTCCTCTAGCTCCCTGCCCACACAGGAGTCAGCCTCCCTCTGGGGCTAGCCTGCTTACTTCCGGACGCCTCCACTCCCTGGCTGCCAGCCACGGGGGCACCCAAGGGACCAGTCACGAGAGTCTCACCCCAGCCTCCTCAGGACTGGGGGGGAACACAGAGGTCATTTCCCAGCCACGTGGCAGAACCCGGCCTCGGGCAGGACCAGGCTCCGTGCAGGAAGCAGGACCGGTCAGAGTGGCCGTGGTGGGGCACCAAGCCAATCATCTCTGAAAAACCTGCCTCCTGACTCTTAACGCTCTGGGTGTCTTTCCTCCTGGTCACTTCTGTGGCGCTGTTATTTTTGCCTCATCTTATCTGTTTCCTTCCAGGTGCAGCTTTAGGGCGCGGCTGCCAGGCCTTAGGAGCCTTTGCAATGGTTTTGTATTTCTGTAGACACCAGATATAAACATATTTATATATTTGTGTCCCTCCCCTGCTCCCCCCAGTTCACAAGCCCGACGCACACTCTACACGCAGGCCACTCTGACCTCTGACCCCGTGTTCCATGTGGCAGGAGGGCCCCGCCCCGGGCCAGGTCCCAGGTCATGGCTGCTGGCTGTCTGTGGCGGAAGTCCTTGGTTGTTCCCCTTCCCCTCCCCCCCCAGCTCTAACCATTCTGTCCGTCTATCTTGTCTCGTCCTCAGTTTCAAAGCAATGTCATGAAGGGCTTCCTTTCCATGCCTAAAAAAGGAAACAATATGTTTTTGGAAATAGGTGGGGTTGGAGTCAGGGTTCCGGGACGGCTTGGGGCGATCGAGGGACGGCTCAGGATCGGCTGTGTTCACGGCCGGTTGGGGGCCTCAGTCACACCAGGGGCTCTCCCACTGGAGGCGGCCGGGCCCCGGACCCGCCGGCCTTGTTTGGCCGAGACGCCCGGAGCCAGAGCCTGCAGTGGGGCGGAATCGTATTGTTTCCCTTTGAGGCCAGTCCTGGTCCTCGTCCCCATCCACAGCTCATGCTTTTTGATTTGCATCTTTTTTTGCATGGACATGCCAAGTAGTGATAAGCAGGGTTTTCTGTTCTTTTGGGCGTCTCTGGTCAGACTCTTCTCTTTCAGATCCCGTGTAAGGTCGTTAGGTTCAGGCGTGTCATTGCCGTGTCCCTTGAGTCCTAAAATGAAGGGCGTGACCGAGGCGTGCAGGGAGATCTAGCCCTGTGAGGAGGCGGCGCTGTGGCCGCGGGGTGGCAGGTAAGAACACCCTGGTCTCTGTGCCTAGGTCGGTGCAAGACGGCAGCCAATGTGGCCGGGAGAAGCTGGAGCTCGTCCTGTCCAACCTGCAGGCCGATGTCCTTGAACTGCTCCTGGAGTTTGTCTACACGGGCTCCCTGGTCATCGACTCGGCCAATGCCAAGACGCTGCTGGAGGCCGCCAGCAAGTTCCAGTTCCACACCTTCTGCAAAGTCTGTGTGTCCTTTCTCGGTGAGCCTGGGGGGTGGGGAGAGCATGGGTCGCCTGGAGGGAATAGCACGGGTGGGCAAAAAATTTGTAAGCAGTGAGGATTCAGAGGGAAAGTCTATGTGTCCACCTCAGGGTGGAGCTGGATTTCACAAGGCAGCTTGAAGATGAAAATTCAGATAACTGCACCCCCTGGCACAGACCTGGACACGTCCAGGCTAGAATCGCCGATAGCCAGATCTCGGGAGAGCCTGCCAGACTGATGCCCGGTCTAGAGGCCAGGTTGGGTGAGGCTGAGGCCCATGGGAAGTGGCGGGTGGGCATATGAGTGGTGTTACTGCTGGTGTGATTCTAAAATGGGAGACTGTCACAGTTATAGAAGACACTGGAAGCCTCAGCGTGGCCCTTGCCCCCAGCCCAGGCCCAAGCTCTAAGGCTCACAGGCAGTGAGGATGCCTCCAAGCCCAGTACTGACACTCCATACCTCACGCTCTCCGTCCTTCTGCTGGGACCTGTGGGAGCAGAGGGAGGTCCCAGGACAGGAAGCATGTGACAGGGCAGAGGAAAACCCGGAAGGTACACCCACAGCTCCAGGGATACCGGAAATGGTCTTGTGGGGACCCTGGCTGCTAAAGGCAGGTCACAAGGACATGGACTTGGAGAGGGATCCAGAGTGTCAGGCGATAGGAATGGAGGGCCACCCTTCCAGGGCCCTGTGGTCAGTGGTCCTGTGCTCTTGCCCCCAGAGAAGCAGCTGACGGCCAGCAACTGCCTGGGGGTCCTGGCCATGGCTGAGGCCATGCAGTGCAGCGAGCTCTACCACATGGCCAAGGCCTTCGCGCTGCAGATCTTCCCTGAGGTGGCGGCCCAGGAGGAGATCCTCAGCATCTCCAAGGACGACTTCATCGCCTACATCTCCAATGACAGCCTCAACACGAAGGCCGAGGAACTAGTATATGAGACCGTCATCAAGTGGATCAAGAAGGACCCCGTGGCCCGTGCACAGGTAGTCCCCCCCCCCCACCCACCCCTTCTCCCTGTGTCAGGGACATAGTGCAGGGACGGCATCTGGAGCCAGGGTGCAGGAAGGTGGAAGAGGCAGGACGGCCTGGTCAGACCATCCGCGGGGTGTACGGGAGCCCCGAGGCCCGGGCAGGGGGAGGCTGGGACTGCCACTGTGGGCAGCAGAGAAGCAAAGGGAGGGATGAGAGATGAGGGGTCAGCTGCCAGAGGGTTGGAAGGGCTGTGTCCCACCTGAAGGAGACTCAAGCCAACGAGCGGCTGCAGGGCCCTACAGGGCAAGGTTGGTGCCCCAGGGCCCCTGTGAGCTCAGACCGGGCAGGAGGAGACCCCTCCCCCAATGCTCCGGTTATGGAGAGGGTGGAGGGCACCTGGACCAAACAGAAACCACGCCGGAGATGGGAAACCACTGCACGCATCACAGGAGGGAAGTCCCTCGGAGGGGACAGCTGGGGAAATCGGAGCCAGGGTCCAGGGCAGAAGGAGAGGAGGGCAGGGTCCCCGGAAGGATTCCAGGATCCCCGGAATCAGAATTCGATCACAACCCAACAGGATCTTTGGGCCAGAAAGCACGTGCTGAAGGCCTTGCTCAGAATGGGACTGCCTTGGTTCTCACATCTGAGCACCCCCCACCCCCAGGAATTAGTATGGACACAGGTAGTTCTCAGGAGAGCTCAGAGTCCACCTGGAAAGCAGCACAGGAGGCCAGGGCCCACAACACCCTGAGGCAGCTGAGTGATAGAAGACTAGGGAACTTCATTGCGTGTGGAGCAGGAAGCGACACAAGGGAGGGAGGGGTGGGCCAGGCGCTGGCATCGGTAGCACGGGGCCCTCCACCCTGGCCCAGCCCCTGAGCCCAGGAGAAGGGCGTGCTCTGGTCGGATGGGGAGGGGGCAAGATTCATTTCTGGAGAAGGCCGTCAGGTTGGGCAGCTATAATAGAGACTGCCCAATGCACTAAGACCCCCAAATCTGTCTCCAGCCCAGACCTCCGAGTGTCTACTGCACACCTGTGGCCAATGTCCCTCAAGCCCCTCTAATTCGTAAACCCCCAAAGCTACACACCTTCTTGTGTTGCTTCCTTCCATTCCACCCATTACCCAAAAACAGAAGGCTGGATACCTCCCACACCTTCCACATCCATTGGGCCACACACTGCTGTCGCTTCGTCTCCTCACTCCCTCAGGAGAGGACCGACTTTCTCTCCCCATTCAGGACCCAAATCTCACCAGCATCACTGCAGTTGTCTCCCATGCGATTGCCCTGCTCCAGTCTTCCCCACTCCAAACTCATTCTGACCCTGCCGCCTGAGTGAGCGGTCTTCCTAAAGGACACGTTGGATCGTTTAATTTCTTTGTTTAAACCCCCGTGAGCTCGTCATCGACTCTGCAGGAAACACCACTCGGGCCTTGGCAAGGGAAGCATAGGGGTGGTCAGGCTCTGGCCTCCACTAACTTCTCCAGTCCCCTCTCCCCTGGCCACCACACCCGCCGCAACAAAGACCATTTGCACCTGACAAGAATAAGCTCCAGAGAATTCCCCACGTGCGCCGATCTCCCCACCGTTCCCATGCCTCTGTGTTTGCTTTTGGTGTCCTCCCTCCTCTCTGCCTGAGGCCTGCAGAAATCTGCGATCCTTCCATACCCAGCTCAGGCGTCATCCACTCCCGCACTCCCAGACCCCCTAACTGTACTCCTCCCTGGAGCCCCACTAGTGCCTTTTATGTAATGGATCCTCCCCCCCCCCCCATTTTACTGTGTACACCTGAAAGTCAGACACTGGGTCTTCCTGGGCTTTGCACCCCCAATAAGGAGGGTCACCAATGATTTGTTGGATGAAACTAAAGCTGAGCAGTGAGCAAAAGGTTTGCCAGGCAAGAGGGATTTGAGTCAGTCCACGAAAAGCCTTCAATGCAGGTGAGAGGGGCCAGGGGCCAGGTGCCGTTGAAGGGGTTTGTTGGCACTGGGGAGATGCAGGTTCTGACGGGGGTGACTGGCAAGCTTCACGGTCACCGTCAGCCTTCCCGGGCCGCCGCACCTGTTTTTGACTTCCTGCCCCACGTGCGCCTCACCAGGGATCAGGATGCTGGTTTCAGCCCCCCTGCAGCCTGGGGTGAAGCAGACGCCCGTGAGCTGGGCGGAGGCAGGAACGAGGTGCCGAAGAGGCAGACGGACAGTTCGCCCCAGGGTCAGCCGTGGCACATCCACCTCCCCCGTTCCTCTCCTCTGGCTGGTGGGAGCCCCCGCTCTCACCGTCTAGGCTGGGCTGAGCAGTGTCTACACTCTCAAGCCAAATACACACTGGAGTGCCCCCTGTACAGTACCACACCCCTCCTTCCTGTCTTCCCAGTCCAACTCGGCAGGGGTGGCTCCGTCCGTGTAACCTCGGTCGATCCCGTGTCTCCCCCACCCTGCAGTATGCCGCAGAGCTCCTGGCCGTGGTCCGCCTCCCCTTCATCCACCCCAGCTATCTGCTCAACGTGGTTGACAACGAGGAGCTGATCAAGTCGTCAGAAGCGTGTCGGGACCTGGTCAACGAGGCCAAACGCTACCACATGCTGCCCCACGCCCGCCAGGAGATGCAGACACCCCGAACCCGGCCCCGCCTCTCCGCAGGTACCGAGGGACATGCCCCGAACTCCCCAAATGCAGGTGCCATAGGGTCAGCCCCACTCTGGGTGGTCCCCTCCAGAGGCACCAGGCGCAGAGGCTAACAGCGTGGGGATGTGTCCGAAGGCCGTGCATCTGTATCCCTGCAGGTGTGGCTGAGGTCATCGTCTTGGTTGGGGGCCGTCAGATGGTGGGGATGACCCAGCGCTCACTGGTGGCCGTCACCTGCTGGAACCCACAGAACAACAAGTGGTACCCCCTCGCCTCACTGCCCTTCTATGACCGAGAGTTCTTCAGCGTAGTGAGTGCCGGGGACAACATCTACCTCTCAGGTGAGGCCCCCCAGGGCTGGCTTGGGGACCAAGCAGGGACTTCCTAAGGGCTCCCCTCCCCACACCAGGGCTAAGGAAAGCCGAGGCCCGGAAGCCTCTACTTTGCAGGTGAAGTCTTCTCTTCCTGCCCCGGGGGCCGGGCCTGCCTGGCCGTGGGCCCCGCCTCACTCCCTGCTCGCTCTCTGGACCTCCCGTACTGCTCACAGGTGGGATGGAATCAGGGGTGACGCTGGCCGATGTCTGGTGCTACATGTCCCTGCTCGATAACTGGAACCTCGTCTCCAGAATGACGGTCCCCCGCTGCCGGCACAACAGCCTTGTCTACGATGGGAAGATTTACACCCTCGGGGGACTTGGCGTGGCGGGCAACGTGGACCACGTGGAGAGGTAATGAGGCCACAGTCACGAAAGCTAAAATCACTTTGCTCCTCCACCCCAGCACCAACCTGGCCGAGGCCGACTGGAGACGGGACATTTAGAGGGTGATAGTCCCAGGCTCTTCAAACACGGCAAAGGGAGAGGACCAAGGGTGGTGAGAGGGAAGCAGGAATGATGACGGCTGGCCCAGCCGCTGAGATGGGGCACTCTTGTCCCGTTCAGGGGTCAGACAAGCTGGAGGCATAGTGGTGCAAAGGCACAGGATGGGCGTGGCTGGCCTGACCGGGCAGCTAGGAGGCGCACTGGCACTGGAAGTCCCAGCCCGGAGCGGCGCTGAGACATGGGGCAAAGCTGCAAGCAATGGCCCAAATGTGTGCCACATCAGTGGCTGTGACTCCAGGTCCCTGCCGAGCGGGAGGTACCACACCAGGGAGCCCCTTCCTCCCTCTTTCCCACACATCCCAGGAAACCTGCTTGCCACACGGGGAACAGTCACTGCATGCAGGTCTGGCCAACCGTCTGGAATTCTCTAGAATACAAAGTAATGGGCCGGAGAGCCATGCGTGTAAGCCTGCCCTCTGCTGGAAATCCCAGGCTGGCTTCCTCACGGAGGCCCATTTAAAACTGGCCACGCCGTAGTGTAGGGATCCGGAGGAGGCAGAAGGGGCATAGGCTGGAGGTGGGCACTTCGCAGGGTGCAAAGACCATCTTTTCCTTTGAGCTGGAGCCCATCCTTGCAGAGGACAGACACTGTGGGGAGAAGCCACAGAAAGAGTTCAGGAAGGCTCATGAGTCAGCAGCAAACAGAGGAGGCCTCAGTGCAGTCCTGCCCTGTGAGAAACTAGTGCCCAGAGAGCCACAAGTCAGACTGAGCTCCTCCCCAAGGACCGTCCCAGGAGGTCACAGCTCCGGTCCCCAGAGCTCTTTTTCCACATCCTTCCCACGTGCTTGCCTACCACCCTTGGCCCACGTCATCAGCTGTCACAGAATGCACATCTTCCCGTGCGGCAGCTTTCTGCCTGTGGACCCTCACGTACCCCTCAATTTGTATTTTTTCCCTCAGTGGCTAATTGGACACTTGACAAATGTTACAGCAAAGATAGTTTCAGAGTGAGACGAGCTCTGGATATTCACTGTGGGCTTTTAACTCCCCCAAGTGGAGCCAGAGATGGCTCAGTAACAACATCTAATTGTCATATTGATTTGGAGATAATAGGGAATCCCTGTGTGGTTATGAGGATATTAATACTGCTGTTGAACCCGGGTCACCCCTGATGCTGACAGCCTTCAGTGGGACCCACTGCACAGCCATCACGTCCCAAGCCTTCCAGAAGCACCAGCTCCCAACCGTTTGTCATCCAATAATAAACACATGAAAAAGGAGACATTTTCTATGTAGGAGTAACCTGAGCTAGACCTGTCATCCTGTCTTGCTTTTGTCAGCTATTTTTAATCTCCTAAGATGCTGATTACTCATTTTGCAAACTTATACTTGTTGATAAATACAGGGATTTGTTCAAGGATCAAATGCACGAAGAGGGGGGACAGGCTCCCCTCCCCCTGGGCTCAAGAGCAATTCTCCAAGGCCTGGAAGCAGCCTGTACTGGCCTTCCCTGGGGGCTGGGCCTTCGTTCCACTGTGAAATACCTGCCCGCTCAAGCACAGTGTGAGCAAACCACCCCGGGAACTTTAGGAGATGGGGAGCCCCCCAGGACAACAGGGTGCCCGGAGCCCTTCCTCAGCCCTCTGGTAGACCTCTGGGTGGTATGCATACCAATGGGGTGGAGGACACAGGCAGAGGAGACGCGCACTGCTTCCCAAGGAACGGAACGTAGCTGGAGCCCCTTTGGGCAAGGAATTTCTGTGCCACATGGTGGCGATGAGAATTCAGGGTGACAAGAAGGTCAGGGTAATGGGGACAGACACGAGGGTGCTTTGTTCCCCAGAAAGTGCTAATGGTACAAATTGCTCTTATATTGATAATGAATGAGATATATGGTACATTATAATTATATTACATTACTGTATTACAGGAATAGAGCAAGATTATATAATTATAGATTAAAACAACAGTGCCATAGACAAACCTGTATTATATCATTATATAAATAACTGGGTCTAATACTTCATAGCAATATATCGCACTAGCTGTGGTTACCGGATAAATGATAGCAGAGTGCCTCACTCCACAGGGTCATTTGCATGTCATTAGCATATCCTTCTCAAGCAGGAAGCTGACAGATTGAGCTGACGGAGGGCTTGTGGCTTGGCAATCAGCCACCTGGAATAACAAACTCTCGGGAAATTCGCATTTGGCGGAATGTGCCATTATACCGAAAGCCTGAAGACAGCCACATAATCTTCCACTGTCACCCAGCTCTTCTGCAGGAGCTCTTTGGATCTCTGCCATATTGGCTTAAAAAACAGATATCTGAACTTCTGACACTGTCCAAAAAGACACTTACTGCATTGCCTATTAAGCCACAGATCATTCGACTGGGGCTTAACTGAATCAGCGCCTGCTGCCCTGTAAGGTACTTCAGCCACTTCTCAAACCCGGAGTCTTCCCAGGCACAGAGCTGGACGTCCCATCCCTGTCCCCTCATCCCTGTCTCAGAGCCAGGAGCACTGGCTAAGAGAGGCCATCTTCTGGATCACTAAGCTGTGACCATGTTATGGCCCGTGTCCCAGGGAGGCTGCTGGGAAAAAGTGGGCCCTGTGTGCTTCCCAGGAAAGTTGTGCTGGGAAAAACCCAGCCCACAGCGGAGGCCCCACCTTGGGTCCGGAACACGCGAAAGAGCCATGTGGTGAGCGGTAGATGGGCCACCAAGTGGAAGGTCCAGAGTGAATGCTGGTGAGGCCAGCCCTCTAGGAACAATTAACAGAGACGCCAAGAACTGAGATCCAAGCTGTCCAGGAAGACCTCAGATACCCCAGTTCCTTGGCTGATCTGCTCCATCCCCAATCTCTCCCCATCAGCTGCTTCCTGTCACTTTTGTCCCTGCCTTGTCCGGTACTCGCACTCTATCACTTCTCCATGTTCTTACTTTGCCACTTTGTCCTGTAGTACACGTGTCACAGATCTGTTCAGCCCTGACTCATCCCCTTCTCCACGCCTACCCCCGGGGGCTGAACACTGGAGGAGAAAATCCCACCGTCCAGTAGATTGGCCCCATGACAAAGTGAAGTCGTCCAACGAATACTGGGTCCTTCATGCTGGAGGGTCCTGTCAGCGGTTTCTCTCGCTCTCAAGAGCGTGTGGTTCTCGTCTCCTCCTCCCCGATCAAGGCTCTGAGCCCACAGACTCCAATACTCCTGCCGGCACTGACTCCTACTTCACAGAGAAGGTGGAGCCCTCGATCAACAACTCTCTGGTGTCCCTGCCGTCACTTCTGCATATGTGCTGATGCTCACGCCATCCTTGCCTTCCTCTCTCCCACCCACACGGACACCACTTCCCTCTCCACTCTGGACCCTACCTGCATCTCCCCACCAGGAGCCTCCTTTGATCAGCCCTCCCCTCTCTTTCATATATATTTAATCTTTTTCTTATCCATTTGGCCTCCTTCCTGTCGGCACATAAACACAAGTAAGCCCTTCCCCCTAAAATTAAAACAAAACCCATGGTATGCCGTAGCCCATTCATACTGGCTCCCAAGAGGTGACTACTACCTTTATAGGAATTCTGCAAGCCAGTTGTTAGCTACAGGTGTTATTAAAAATAAAATCATATAAACTTAGAACTAAATAAGTTACACTAAAAACAAAGGAAATCCATACTCAAAACTCATCACTGCTTTTTTTTTTTTTTAACTATATTTTGCACTGTCTATGCTGTGGAGGTGATATGTCCACTGTGTCTGTATATGGGTATATGGTGGATATTCTGACTGGCAGTGTCCTCTTCCCAATGCCACGTTCAGCCATGAGCCATCGGTAGCTTGAAATCAGCCAAGATGAGAGGATTTACATCACAGAAATCAGCAAGTGCTTACATATCAGGACTCTTTTCCCGTAGCAAGCTTGTTTTTAAACATTTCTCAGCATACCACCGACAAAAGCCATCTCTTAGCTCCACATGCCTTCTTAGGTCCCACCTTCTCTGCCCCTTTCCCAGCTAAGTTTCATCCAAGAGAAGTCTCCCCGTCGTGTCTACTGCCTCCCTCTCATTCACTTCGTGATTCACAACTAGCTCTTGACGAGAGCGCCGGGAACCTGTCTGGGACTCCTTTGACCTCCTGCCATATCCCCCACCCGTGGAGCTGTGTGCCCCCTGTGCTGCCGCCACTTCCCCGAGGACCCCCTCAGCTCCCCTCTTAGAGGCCAGCATTTCCTCAGAGTGCCCTCTGCTCCTCAGTCTCACTCTTGCCTACGCAGCTCCTGTAAGCTCCTCTCCCTTCAGTTTCCAGCTCTGTGCCAACAGCGATCCCACGGCTGCACATCTAGGCCACAGATCCGTATATCCAATGGCCCACTGCACATCCCCGGTCTGTTACCCACAGATGCCTTAAACTCCCCATGAATAAAACAGAAATCATCACTCTCCTCCAAACTCCCCAACCTCGATTCCCTGTCCCCCGGGTAGCACCCCCTCCATCCGACTTCCCAAGCCAGAGACCCTGAGTCATCCTAGGCGACTCCACCTTCCTTAAGGGCAACATCAGTTCATGACTGAACCCTGTCAGGTCACCTCTCCTGTTCCCACCTCCTCTCATCCTTCCCTGGTCCAGCCCACTGCTTCCCCAGCTTCCAGCCCAGAGCCTGGGTACACAGGAGATGCTCAGTGCAAAACCGTCCGACAAAAGGGTACGAATGAGCTGGATAGAAAGGGATACAGGGGCCTAGAAGCTGGGGAGCTCTGTGCGAGCAGAAGAATGGAGACCAGAATCTGCACAGAGGCAAGAAAGAGCCCACTGGGGTTCAGGAGGAAGGCTGAGAGGGCTAGTTTGGGCCAGAACCTAGGTGATCTCAGGCTCTGCCAGTGATGCCAAGGGCAGGAAGCAAATGCTGGTGCCCCTCCCCGGCAACGTCCACTGCCTTGGTTGTCGCCCCTGCTCTGAGCAAGGCCCATCTTTGACACGGGGCTCTTTTTCTCCTCTCTCGACAGGTACGATACCATTACCAATCAATGGGAGGCTGTGGCCCCTCTGCCCAAGGCCGTGCACTCCGCAGCAGCCACAGTGTGTGGCGGCAAGATCTACGTGTTTGGTGGTGTGAACGAGGCAGGCAGAGCCGCAGGTGTCCTACAGTCTTACGTTCCACAGACCAACACATGGAGCTTTATCGAGTCCCCAATGATTGGTAAGAACCAGCTTTCTCCTCAGTCTGGGGCCAGTGCAGCATCCCCACCTCACTGTTTTATTTGTCTCAATATCTTAAGCCCAGAGGTCGAGCTAAGGCTGCAGACCCATGGCTGGGGGCTGGGAGGGGGAGGCAAACCCCCAGCCCAGGTGTAGCTGCTGATCCCACTACCTGGACAGAGGGTGAGCTAGTCCGTGTGCCAGATGCCTGCTGGCCCCGGGCCTTGTCCTGGGGTTAACCAGCGACACTGGAAGTCCTTCCAGAGCCCTTCCTCTGGAGGGCCTGCTGGCAAAGGAAAGGGTGGGGAGGGAGAGGCCAAGAAGAGATGCCCTGACCTGCCAGCCCTGCTCTTCTCACAGACAACAAGTACGCTCCCGCCGTCACCCTCAACGGCTTCGTTTTCATCCTGGGCGGGGCTTATGCCAGAGCCACCACCATCTACGACCCTGAGAAAGGGAACATTAAGGCAGGCCCAAACATGAATCACTCTCGCCAGTTCTGCAGGTGAGGGGCGGCAGTAACTCGGCTAGGGTTGGGGAGGCGGAGGGCAGGGAGGGAGAGACGACGGGAGAGGTTTGAGCACAATAGCGATTGCCCACCATTCGATGACCAAAGCAATTCCCAGGCCCAGAGAGGCAGCCCCCTCCAACCATAGGTATGGATGTTAGTGCCAGGGCAGAGTGGGAAGCACCCAAGGGCAGCCCATGGCCCACAGGCCCAACCCTGTGGCTCCAGCTGACCCATCTCAAAGCCAGAAATGGAGGGCTTCCTACAGGCACCAGCCCCATGTCCCTCGAGGCCACACCTCCTGGGTGCTGTGAAGATAGCTCTCCCCCAGGACCACCTGGCACATCCATCACAGACAGGAGGCGGTGCCAGGCCAGAGCCGTGCGATTCCCTGCATGGGACAAGTGGCTTTTCAAGGAATGCTCTGAACCAGGGAGCTGTACAAGGCACAGCTGCCTGGGCAGAAACCCACATGGCCCAGCCCCCACAGGAAGAGAGGGGTCACTGTCAGAGTGTGCTTGGTTCCCAATCTGCCTGGTCCCATGGCCCAGAAAAATTAATTAACTTGGGCAGTGAGACAGCAGAGCCTAATCTTATAGCCCCATCCTTTCCTGGGCTAAGAGGAACAAGGTATGAAAAGGGGTCCCAGAAACCCCATTTTCAACATTTCCATAGCAGATCTTTCCCAAAGATATCTTGTGCCCATGCAGAGGTAATCACCAAATCCTCAGTGCTGGTGTAGCAAAGCTAGAAAAGTTGTAACCGACAACTAATGTGTCAGATGACCTTGGACAAGTGACTTCCACTCTCTAGGGAAGTTCTCCTATTTATGAAACAGGAGGTTGGACGAGATAACTGCTAAGTTCCTATTAGCTTGGAGATTCGACAGCCTTTCTCCAAATGGTGGCAGTGCAGAAGGCCACTCTGACCACACTGTCGGAAATAAAGACAACTGGAGTTTGAGCACGGCTTATGGGGAGGATGCCTGTGCCTCATCTGAGACCAAAAGTGGGCACAGAAAGACTTAATGCCTGTGAGGAGCTATAACCTGGGTCTTGCAAGAGAAGCAGGGTAAAGATGGGCCACAAAGGGGAGAAATGTGAGGGGCCCAGGTGGCAAGGAACCACAGGGGATAAGGCTGGAAACTTCAGGTAAGATGTCTGGACTGACATGTTCTGTCCCAGGCTCAGAACTTCAGAAAGAGGTGGAGACTTTGAAAGGGTATCTGTTCAGCTTCAGGGAACAGTCAAGAACACATGGCCAGCAGCTGAAAGGAGGGAGAAAGCAGGGCTGGGGACGCGGACACAGCTGTACATGTGACAGGGTGGCTGAACCACACAGTAAGACAGTAGTACGTGCAGACAGGAGCAGGATGCGGTGTTCTCACAATGGGAACAGCTGACTGAGGCGACAGCACCAAGGCAGCATAGCCTCTTACAGGAAGCTGGCCCAGGCTGCCGCGGTAACAACCCTACAGAGGGCGCACCAGCCCTCGCGGTCGTGGGTGGGCAGCAGCATCGGGTCACTCGCGTTAGGCAATCATAGCAGGAAGCTCTGGCTATGAGCGCCTTGGCAAGGGCGAACTTCTCAGTCAAGTAGTCAATGTTCAGCTATGGCTTAGCTCCTAATTATCCTGTCTGCTATCGTGCAGACGCATGTTCTCGTCCCGATTTGAGCAGTACGAAGTCTCTGTGTGGACAAGACAAGCTGCTCAGCAGACACTCGGCGAACTGATTTGAGGGCCGTACACAATCATGGCTGTTCTCCTAGCTGTCTTTAGGCCGTCTGGCAGGTCCTGGGATGCCCAGCATATGTGTCACTCACAACACGGAGGGTCGTGTGAGCACGCTACCCATCCTGTAGACGGGCCCTACAGGAAAGGTGTTTTTCTTATACCAGCTTGAGTCACAGGGCAGAGAGTCTTGCACAAGGTGGGAGAGGCAGCTTGCACCAGGACAGGGTATTAAGAATCCATCTCCAGGTCCAAGGTGGAAACTAAATGGCTAATTCTCTGCCCCCCCCCCCCCCCCCCTTTCCCCAACAGCGCTGTGGTGCTTGATGGCAAGATTTATGCAACTGGCGGCATTGTTAGCAGTGAGGGGCCTGCCCTGGGCAACATGGAAGCCTATGAGCCCGCGACCAACACGTGGACCCTACTCCCCCACATGCCCTGCCCTGTGTTCAGACACGGCTGCGTTGTGATAAAGAAATATATTCAAAGCGGCTGACATCGGCAGAAAGCCCACGTCGAGTCTGGACAAGTCTGGTGAGGCAGATGCTACTCACGGTGATCAATGTTCAGCAACACCAATAAGAGGCCGATAGACACAATCGAAGAAATCACTGCGCTAAACATTTTGAATACTCTCTACATTGAATGTAGAAAATCATCCTCGCCTTTGGGGGAAACGGGGGCATAGTGCTCCGAGCAGCAGGAACCACAACCATCCGAGGAGCTGGGCCGAGGGCTGGGGGGGGGCTCCTGCAAAGGCACTTGCTCTGAACGGAGGCGCTCACTCTGCCCGGTGCAATAGAGTTTCACATATTTTTTCAACTGGGAGAGAGAAGCTGATTTTTCCTTCCTGCAGAGCAAGCTTGATCCCTACACAACCATAGATCAGTTATCCTATGACAATATTAGGTGTCAGGCTCTCTTGTAATAAGATCAAAGTGTCCTTATCACTTTGATTCCTACTTTTGTTTTTAACCAATCTACACTTTTCAGTGGCCGAGAGAAGAGAAGGGACAATACTGTGCTGCACAAGGCCTAGGAGGTCCCTGCTGGTTCCTGCTGGGCTGAGGACGAGTCCAGCTGCCCATGCAGAGCCAGATGTGGCTGGAGCCACAGCGCAGGGAGCAGCCTAGGGACAGCTGGGAGAACCTTTGTCCTTCATGGGTTTCTCTACCTTGTTTTTGCTGGAGGACAGGTGACCGTGCTAGCTTTCTCTTGTCCGATATGAATTATTTAGATTTCCAAGGCATTTTCTTGATAAACAAAAAGGCTATTTTTAAGTACTGAGAGAAGGAGGAGGCCATGAGAGGGATAATGCAGGAATTCCCAAAGCTCTTCGCAGGTAGTGCCAGAGTGGGGCATTTGCTCTAATTTTTTCTACGTGCAGAATAGAGGATCTCTCCTGGGTGGGGGTGAATACCCCCGTTTTATTTTTTAAAAAATGTAACTCCCAGACAGCCCCATTAAGAGCTGTGCCTCATGGAGGCATTGTCAAAGAAGATTCTGTTCTAGAAGGAAACCAGTTCTGGCTCATGACACCAGTCCAGCTCCCTCCATGAGGTCAAGCTGAGGACCCAGGCCGGGTAGGAAGGGAGGAAGGGAGGGAGGGAGAATAAATGTCTACAAAGCACAGGAGACTATTTTTGATATTTATAGCTATATATTAAGGCACCTGCCACAAGAGCTCTCAGGATAGGGACAGCCTTCGTAGATGAGCCATGACAGCCACGGCCTGAGGGGCATGAGCAGAATCACTCCTCCTGTAGCATTTTAACCAGAGAAGGGGGAGCCAGGAGGGAGGTCACACCGTGGCTCATGAGAGAAAGGCCTTCCTGCCAGTCCTCAGACCCTCAAACCTCACGCGGTGACCAGTTTCCATTCCAGGGCAAGAAGAAAGCCGCCACCACCGCGCTTGTTTAGTTGAAGTTGGTACCAAATACGCATTCGCCATTTTTATATCTGGGAAGTCAAGTTGCCGTCATTTCATAATAAAAACCATTTCTAAGGAGAAAAGGACAGGACAGGACGTGCTTTCCATCTTTCGGTATTTGATGACACAAAATTCCAGTTCTAATGTCGGGCATCAACTTCTAGCACTACAAGTGTGGCTCCCACTTGGACAAGATACCGAGCTTCGTTTATGCAGTTTTTACTATTATTTATTCTTTTAAAAAGTAATAAGCACAAAACTACATACGTTGTATGTCATTTAAAGTATTTATGTCAAACAGGGTGCAAGTGTGAACCCAAGGACCGGAGCACAAATCTCTAACTGCCTGGGGCAGGGCCGATGTTAGCGTTGGCGTGCGTCTGCCTCCAAAGGAGGCGTTAGTGGTCAGCGAGACTCAACACAGACGACATTGAAATTCCGCTTCTCTCCTCATCTATCACACTGGAGCAACACTGGCTATTTCTGTGAATGATACAAAACAGGGTTCTCTGTAATGGTATTGTACATAGTATATGTTTATTGTTAAGTTCTTGTTATATTATAATAAATATATTTATAGATCTAGACTCAGAAGCCAGTGGAATGCCTTTGTGCGCATTGATGGCCACAGTGATGAGGAAGTCCATGCAGACCTGCTCCTGCTCTCACACATCAGCTGTCTGGGCTCTCTCAGAGCCTTTAGTACAGGTCTTGATGATTAGAAAGGACAGGACTCCTTGGCAAGGGAACCCGCAGACCGACTCTGCTCTACTAAGGATATCCACACGAGGCTTGCCCGGGGGCAAGGGATGACTGCTCACTCTCTTGCAGGGAAAGAAGTTGAACAGAGTAGTAGGAGAAGGTAGATTCACCAGCATTTCATCCAGGCAAAGAGCCCCACGCCCTTAACCCCCAGATCTCACGAAGACCTGGCATCTTCTTGCGAGAAAACATGTGAAGAAGGTGGATGAGGGTAGGTGTTAGTGGGAGTTCTTCAGGGAACTCGGGTAGGGCCTATATTGGTAGAACACACACTTGCCAAATAGGTATCTGCAATGGTATCTTCAGAAACACCAGTCCTAGAGGAAAAGACGGAAGATGTGTAGAAGATTCCAGTCACGAAGAGCTGAAATTATAACCTGTTATAAAAACCAAGCAATAGTCTAGTGAGCTCCTTCCTTCTCTACTTAATTTCCCTATATCAAGGAAAACATGTTCTCTGGGCCTATGAAGAGTCTGTTTACTCTTACCATAAAAGATATGTGTAAAAGAAAAAAAAAAAAAGACACATGTTATTAGAAGCCCATGTAACTATGGGAGGAGTCTCCCCTGTTGAACTCAATGTACTATCATCAGACCTGGCAAGACTCAGGCACAGAAGAGATGGACCGCATTGTGTGTGTGTGTGTGTGTGTGTGTGTGTGCGCGCGCAAATTAAAAAAAATAATAGCCAAAATAAGGAAACAGTCAGGAAAAATATTTGCAATCCATATGACAAGGGATTAATATCTTTACTGACGAGCCTACATAATTCAATAAGAAAACATTAAGTGATTCCAATTGTTTAACAGATCATTGACCTTACAAGAGGAAACATTGCTAGTAAATATAAGACAGGTTGGTAGTTATCAAAGAATGAAACTTAGACAATGAGGTACCATTTTCACCTACTAAATTAGCTTCCCTAATCTAAAAATAAAAGGGGGAGAGGTGCTGGGAGAGCTCTAAATGCTGATAAGGAGCAGTGAAACTCACTAGTGCCAAGGGTTCTATGAACTGAAATGGCTTCTAGAAAGCAATGTGGCAGGTGGCATGTATCAAGAGCCTAAAAAGTATCTGACCCAGTAAATCCACTTCTGTGCATCCATCAGGAAATGTCCTACAATAACTACCTCCCACCTACTGACACTAACTTTATGCCAGACACTGTGCTAAGCACTTAGCGCATTGAATCCTTACAATTCTACAAGATAGCCACCAAAGACAAGCAGCATTATAAACCACACTGTAAGATTCATATTTGTATATAACTGTGATTATGTAAGATATGTACAAAGGTATATAAGCTATAAAGATACATAAAATATGTATATAAAAATAGCCAGATGTGTAGTCATGAAACTATTAGTTGTACTGATGCAATTATGGGCTGTTTTCCTTCTCTCTTTTCCAAAATGTATATAAAGAGATGTTACTTTTATAATAAAGATACAGATATAGATATTTTAATGGGGAACCGGGGACAGAAAGTAATCTTTCCCCCATGTTTTAGTCTGAGAAATTCTCGATTATTTCCTGTTTTGGCCACCATAAGCAATGGAAAAGTTAGAGTTTAGAATAAAGAAACAAATAATTACAGACAAGAAAATTGCCAGTAATAATCAAGATTGGTTTTTTCAAACCTAAAGGCTAAGAGTGAAGGGATTATATCTTTCAGGGCATGAAGATTTTCATGAAGCAAATGAACTTCACATTCTTGGAAGGTCAAGAAAAAAAAAAGGACAGTAATAAAGAAGGAAACATTCTAGTTCGACATAAGGATGAATGGATGAGTGCTAAAAATCTGGAATGGGTTACCAAGATCCTTGTGAAGGGCTTCTCTAATCTCAATACTATATTTGTGTAGCATAACTGCATACATTATTTTATTCTCTCAACTACCCTAAACATCATAGGGCATCATCTTCACTCTTCAAGAGGAAATAATCTTAGAAAAGCGACCTGAATGCACTAACAGTCCTGCCACACCCCAAGTACTCTCCATACATTATCATATCTATTCCTCCTAACAATCCTGTAGGTGGCTATCCCTGCTCCACAGGCTCCAGACGTGAAACAGAGTCTGGTCTAAGGCACATTGGCATTCAAAGCCCGCTCAGTGAAACTCCAGAGAGCCTGTGCTACATCACATGGCCTCGTCAAGGCTGCCTGGACTTACATAGCTCCTATGACTCTAAGACTAAGGCTCCTTCCTTTTCCCCAAGCCATCTCCGAAATCTGTACTAAGAAAAGGAATTCTGTTAATACGATAGACATGCCGCTCTGTGTTAGACATGGCCCTGTTGAGAAGCAAATTTCCCTAAGCCTTGCGAGAACGTCCGCACAGGAAATGGTTCTGCGGGAAGGAAAGAGCCCACTGAAAGCAGGTATCAGACCATCCACTGCTGCCTCATTTGAAACTCCTGTGAGCCTCCACTCTGCAATAAACTCTCAAGGGGTTCCTAATGTTCTTGCTGACCACAACCCAGGGCCTGAGAGAGGAAAGGAAAGGGAGGAACAGCATTCGTACTTAGGCTGCACCATCCTCAGCTACAAAGGGCATATCATGACCTTGGCATCCAAGAAGTAGGTTCAACTGTTCTCCCACCTGGGTCAAGGGTCTGAAATGTGGAGCCGACTCTAAGAGTCTGCCTTTATCACGTGATGGCAAAAATGAGACCATCCAAGAACCTGTGTTTACCTTCCCAAATTTATAATCCACGTGCTCTGTTATCCTCTAACATTTGGCAGATCACTTGAGTGTCTTTCCTCGTGAAAGATGAGGACAGCCTTTGAGTAGATCTTACTAGGTCGATAAGACTATGTTCTCAGCAGGCAAGGGCCATACCCTCTTCCCTTCCCCCACAGGGCACTTCACCCTAATGAGTAGTGACAGATTACTCAAACTCTACTGGCAGCAAGAAAAATGTTTTGAGTTATGAAAACTATAAAGGCAAGGCTATGATTCTGCATAATGTTTTGGCCATCCCTGTTGTCTATAGATGACTAAAGAAGCAACAGCTTTTGTTAAGGCATTTTTATTTACCATGTGTATAGAACTCCTTCGTTCTTGGTGAAACTAGCCACTGCTAGTGCAAACCTGTGCACCATGGGATCCATCAGCCTTTCTGCTTAGGGCTTCAGCCTGGGGACTTTGCATCCCTGCAGGTAAAAGTCAGTCTTTGAGACTCTACGTTTCACCCCTCCACTCTCCAGTACCTCTCCATTGCCACTGCCTTATTTTTAAGCCCTCATGACTTCTTGCCTTAGTCGTTGCTATAGCCTCTTTCTTCCGGTTATTTTTTAAATATCAACTTTATTGACATATAATTCACATACGGTAAAACTCATCCTTTTAAAGTATACAATCCAGTGGCTTTTAGTATATGCAGAGTTGAGCTACCATCACCCCTACTCAACTGGAGAACATTTTCATCATCGCAAAAAGAAACCTGAATCCACTAGTAGTCACTCTCCACTTTCCCCACTGCCAGTGCATGGCTACCACTAATCTACTTTCTGTTCTTAGGAATTTGCCTATTACGGACACGTCATATAGATGGAATCACACAATACGTGGTCTCTTGTCTCTGGCTTCTTTCACTCAGCATAGTGTTCTCAAGATTCACATATGTTGTAGTGTAGATCATTCCTTTTTATGGCCAATACTCCACTGAACAGGTATCTTAAGTGGATATACATAAAAACAGATACATCTGGGGGCACCTGGCCAGCTCAGTTGGTAGAGCATGTGACTCTTGATCTCAGGGTCGTGAGTTCAAGTCCTACATTGGGCAGAGAGGTTACTTTTTTTTTTTTTTTTTTTTTAATATATGAAATTTACTGTCAAAT